>NC_057801.1:379976077-380276077 GCF_018294505.1 Triticum aestivum
CGTAGCGGTGGCGGCTGGGCCTGGCGGGCCCGTGATGGGCTGCGGCGTGCGGAGGAGAGAGAGGGAGGCGCGGGCTGAGGGACACGTGGCGGCGGAGGATTGGTTGGAGGGCGGCGGCAGACATGTCCGGCGCGGAGGCGGACACGTCCGGTGGCGGAGGTAGATGGAGGCTAAGGTTTCGGGGGGATTCATCCGCGAATTTGGACGGGGAGGGCATATTTATAGATTCTGGGAGCTAGGAGAGTCCAAATGAGGTGCTGTTTTCGCCCACACGATCGTGATCAAACGGCGGAGAGCATGGAGGGTGTTTGGATGGGTTTTGGCCCACTTTGGAGGGGGTGTTGGGCTTCACACAAAAGAGGCCTTGTACGGTTACCCGGTTAACCGTTGGAGTATCAAACGGACTCCAAATGGCACGAAACTTGACAGGCGGTTTACCGGTGCTATACCAAGGCCGCTTGGCAAACCTCGGGCCATTCCGAGAAAGTTTAACACCCGCACGCAAAAACAAGGTCTGAGAGGGGCGACGAGCGCGCACGAGAGGTGCGGACTCCGAACGGACAACAGAGAGAACTGGGAGAACCCGAACAGATGCAAGTTTTGAAAAACATGCGGATGAAATGCAGATGATGACATGGCAAAATTTAACACGCAAGAAAATGACATGGCAACGACGACAAATAAATGCAGGACACCTGGCGCATCGAATCCGGGGCGTTACAGAATTATTTTGGAATATTTGGGATTTTCCGGAGGAAGAATCAACGCGAAACAGTGTCCGGGGTGGCCACGAGACAGGGGGCACGCCCTCCCCCTTGGGCGCACCCTGGGCTCTCGTGGGCCACCCGTAATGCGGTTGACGCTCTTATTTTGCTGCTAGAAAGCTAATTTTACGAGAAAAATCTGGGCGAAAGAGTCACCCCAATCGGAGTTACGGATCTCTAGATATAAAAGAAACGATGAATGGGTAGAATCTGAGAACGCAGAAGCAGAGAGATAGATCCAATCTCGGAGGGGCTCTCGCCCCTCCCACGCCATGGGAGCCAAGGACCAGAGGGGAAAACCCTTCTCCCATCTAGGGAGGAGGTCAAGGAAGAAGAAGAAGAAGGGGGGCTCTCTCCCCCTTGCTTCCGGTGGCGCTGGAACGCCGCCGGGGGCCATCATCATCACCACGATCTTCACCAACACCTCCATCATCTTCACCAACATCTCCATCGCCTTGATACTTTAATGCTATGATTGGGTTTTACCTTAATGAATCTTTAGTATTTGCGAATGCTTGCTAGAGTTCCTATCATAAGTGCATATTATCCAAGTAGAGAAAGTATGTTAGCTTATGCCTCTCCCTCAAATAGAATTGCAATAGTGATTACCGGTCTAGTAACATAGTCAATTGCTTAGGGGCAATTTCACAACTCCTACCACCACTTTTCCACACTTGCTTTATTTACTTTATTACATCTTTATCTAAACAGCCCCTAGTTTATGTTTACGTGCCCTTTATTATCTTGCAAACCTATCCTATCACACCTACAAAGTACTTCTAGTTTCATACTTGTTCTAGGTAAAGCGAATGTCAAGCGTGCGTAGAGTCGTATGAGTGGCCGATAGGACTTGAGAGAGTATTTGTTCTACCTTTAGCTCCTCGTTGTATTCTACACTCTTACTTATCGAAAGAGGCTACAACTATCCCATATACTTGCGGGTTATCAGTGTGCGAAGACCAGGTCTGTGGGACCTGGCAGGGTGGCGTACGCCATGCGTGACCTGAGCGTAGCCCCCATGCCTAGCCCCCTCGCGCTACTGTCCCGAGGGAAAGTAGCGCGGTGAGGCTAGACGTTGAGCACGGAGGCTCCTTGAGGTTGCTGCAGCATGGTGAGGCCACCCTCAGTTGTTTATCACCAGCACGGAGCATGGCGCTTCCGCTCTTGCACGGGCATAGCCGCTCCTCGGCAATGTCAACTGCCAGCGCAGAGCATGGTGCTTCCACTGGTATGTGAGAGGGGGCTCCCTCTAAGGAGAGCCCTCGAGGCATGTATAGCCCTGCCCTGACACGTGGCTTGCACGGCAGGGCTAGAGGAGGTGTGTCTGAGCACTCGTGAGCCAGAGTAGGACTCACGAGGCCCTACCTCAAGGCGGGTTGCACCTGAACTTGGTAGGGAATACTGACGATAGCCCTGCAAGATGATCAGGTAACTTGCGTCAAGTGAATCTCCCGAGGTTATCGCATGAGAAGGCCAGACACCAATGACCCTAGGAGGTGATGTGAACGGGACCAGCCTACCAGAGAGCTCAGCCGTTGGGTTTATCGACGCTGCAGGGACAGACCCGAGCACAGACGTCGTGCCCAGTCTTCTCATGCAATGGTCTTGAAGAAAGACAGTCAGTGTGCGGCTCCCGTGGTGATGGGGCACCGGGTCGCTCACCCTCACTTATCCGCCCGCGATTAGGTCATGCGAGAACAAGGCACCAAGGACCATGGGAGGCGACGTGCATGGGAGCTGGCCCGCGAGCCAGATCTCAACCTCTTGGGTTTAGCGACGCTGTAGGGACGGACCTGAGCACATACGCCGTGCTAGTCCTTAATCATGGGCGGTCGCGGGTGGGCTTGCAAGGGAGCGAGACGTTCCTAGCAAAGAAGCATCGGACATGCAAATGGTAATCATAAGTCAACTCATGAGAGACGGTTAGCAAGCTCTAATAAATGCAAGAAGGATACATGCTGCAGGGACGGACCCACGTGGCTTGTGGATTGTGCAGCCCGAGGGGCGCCCCCAACTGAACGAACTAAAAGATGTCACCTGGCACCATTGCTGAAAAGGTGTTGGAGTAGTGGAAGACGCGCGCTGCCGAAGTCGCTCCTCATAAGCCGCCCTAGCCCAAAACCTCGGGAGGCTCCGGAGGTCCAGGGGGCTCGTGAGGATCCATTGCTAGCTCTGCCTGGGTCGCCTGGCGCCGGGCCTCTCGTGCCACCTGGACGCCCCGCATGTGGTGCTGGAGTGTAGCAACGGTGTTCAACAAGCCAAAGGGCATGCAGATGTAGCTGTGAGGGTGCCCTCGCATCGGCCAACGCGGGACGGCCAGAAGAGCTCCTGAGACGCGACCCTATTGAGCCCTGGGATGTCGACACAGACACGCAGCTCCTCGTCCTCGCCTGCGCAAGGAGCCGTGCCTAGTGGTGGGCGGTGACCTCCCTGTATGATCCTTGCCTCCTGAATCTCCTTGACTGCCTTGCTGATGAACTCCTGAGCGCCAGGCGCCCCGCGCCCAGCATTCTCTCTGTGGAAGCGTGCACTGAAGCAGGCCTCCACATGGTGCCCGAGCGCCTCCCTCGTGATGTTAGCAAGGTTAGAGGCCCTCAAGAGGAGAGCCTCCGAGCCCAGCCTGAGAGGGGCGCCGGGCACGCCTTCCTATGTGAGAGGGGAAGGCGCCCCATCCACAGACGTCAGGCTTGAGGCGGCACCGTCGGACGCCCCATCTTCCTAAGATCCTTGGTGGAGCTTCTTCTTCTTCTTCTTCTTGGGGATGGTCTCAGGAGGGTAGACGGCGCCCTCGTCGTCGGGGTTCTCAAGTGCTGCCACCTGGTAGGCACGCTCGAGGGAGCACACCGCATCCTTTTCTTCACAAGCGACTGTGATGATGCCGTAGTTCCGTGTCATCTTGAGGACATTGTACCTGTGGTGCATCGCCTCCATGAACTTGGCGAGAGCTGGGGACCCGAGGATGGCATTGTACGGTAGACAAATGTTGGCAACGTCGAAGTCGATGAGCTCGGTGCGGTAGTTGTTGCGTTTTCCGAAGGTGATAGGAAGGCAAACCTACCCGATCAGGTGCGTGGAGCCATCGGTCACTCCTAAGAAGGGCTTGGTATGCTGAAGCTGGTGATATGGCACCTGGAGCCTGTTGAACGTCTGGATAGAGAGAACATTGAGCCCAGCGCCGCTGTCGATGAGTGTCTTGGTGACGAGCATGTGTCTGATGATGGGTGAGCAGAGCATTGGGAGCACACCAGCTATGTCCGTGCACTTGAGTTGGTCGGAGGAGTCGAAGGTGATGGTGTACTTGGACCACCTGAGCGGGCAGGTCGCCTTGAGCCTCGGAAGGGCTGCGTTCACCTCACGTGCGAACTGCTTGAAGATGTGATGAGA
This sequence comes from Triticum aestivum, assembly GCF_018294505.1. NCBI lineage: Eukaryota > Viridiplantae > Streptophyta > Magnoliopsida > Poales > Poaceae > Triticum > Triticum aestivum. The sequence goes on from NC_057801.1 coordinate 379,980,226, forward strand.
GGCTGGGGCCTGGGAGCCGCCCAGGATACATGCGATGGCACGAGGCTCTTGCAAGCCCCCAGCCCCCTCATCCTAATAGTGGAATTCGTTCCTTCTTGGCGGCGACAGTAGCAGAGGAAGGTCGGTGTTGCCTTGGGGACGATCCTAGCAAGGCTGATCCCTCCAGGCGCCCTCGCGAGGATAGCCCTGCCAGCGGTCCTCCCGAGGATGGTCGCGCCACTCTTGACGATGGTCGCGACTGGCGCGGATGGCCCTGAGCTCCGGCCAGTCTTTGGTGTTGTGGCTATGCACATTGTGGAAGACGCAGAATGGGCGACTGCCCTTGGATGACTCTGGGTGATCGCAGCGGCGCTTCATCTTCGCCTCGGCTGCGAGCATGGCCGGTCCCTTGCGCTTCACGTCCTTGGACTTGGCCTTCTTGTCTTTTGGGTATGCATCGGGGAGCTCAAGGAGGGAGCTGATACGTCTCCAACGTATCTATAATTTTGATTGTTCCATGCTATTATATTACCCGTTTTGGATGTTTATGGGCTTTACTTTACACTTTATATCAATTTTGGGACTAACCTACTAACTAGAGGCCCAGCCCAAATTGTTGTTTTTTTGCCTATTTCAGTGTTTTGAAGAAAAAAATATCAAACAGAATCCAAACAGGATGAAACCTTCAGGAGCGATCTTTTTGGAACAAATGCAAACCAGGAGACTTGGAGTGGACGTCAAGCAGCAAACGAGGCGGCCACGAGGGTGCCCCGCGCGCCCTAGGGGGGTGGACGCTCGCCCCCACCATCGTGGGCCCCTCCTGGCTCAACCGACCTACTTCTTTCTCCTTTATATATCCACGTACCCCGAGAACATCCAGGAGCACCACGAAAACCTAATTCCACCGCCGCAAGCTTCTCTATCCGCAAGATCCCATCTTGGAGCCTTCGTCGGTGCTCCACCGGAAGGGGAATCGAGCACGGAGGGCATCTACATCATCTCCAAGGCCTCTCCGATGAGTTGTGTGTAGTTTACCACAGACCTTCGGGTCCATAGTTATTAGCTAGATGGCTTCTTCCCTCTCTTTGAATCTCAATACAAAGTTCTCCTCGATCTTCTTGGAGATCTATTCGATGTAACTCTTTTTGAGGAGCCTCCTACTGGATTGATACCTTGGTTCTCAAAAACTGAGGGAAAACCAACGCAGTGCTCAAGAGGTAGCAAGAAGGATTTCTAGCACCGTTGCCGGGAAGGTCGTCACTCAAGTCAAGACATACCAAGTACCCATCACAAACTCATCTCCCTCGCATTACATTATTTTCCATTTGCCTCTCGTTTTCCTCTCCCCCACATCACCCTTGTTGTTTTATTTGCCCTCTCTTTTCTGTTCGCCTCTCTCTTTCGCTTGTCTCTTGTGTGCTTTTGTGTTGGATTGCTTGTCATGATGGCTCAAGATAATATCAAATTGTGTGACTTTTCCAATACCAATAATAATGATCTCCTTAGCACTCTGATTGCTCCTCTTAATGATGTTGAATCTTGTGAAATCAATGCTGCTTTGTTGAATATTGTTATGAAAGATCAATTCTCTGGACTTCCTAGTGAAGATGCCGCTACTCGTCCAAACAACTTTGTTGATTTGTGTGATATGCAAAAGAAGAAAGATACGGATAATGATATTGTTAAATTCAAGTTATTTCCATTTTCACTTAGAGATCATGCTAAAACTTGGTTTTCGTCTCTGCCTAAAAATAGTATTGATTCATGGAATAAGTGCAAAGATGCTTTTATCTCTAAGTATTTTCCTCCCGCTAAGATCATCTCTCTTAGAAACGATATTATGAATTTTAAACAACTTGATCATGAGCATGTTGCCCAATCTTGGGAAAGAATTAAATTAATGATTCGCAATTGCCCTACACGTGGTTTGAATTTATGGATGATCATACAAAATTTTTATGCCGGATTGAATATTGCTTCTAGAAATCTTTTAGATTCGGCCGCGGGAGGCACTTTTATGGAAATCAGCTTAGGATAAGCCACTAAACTCCTTGATAATATTGTGGTTAATTATTCTCAATGGCATACCAAAAGATCTACTAGTAAAAAAGTTCATGCGATAGAAGAGATTAATGTTTTGACTGGAAAGATGGATGAACTTATGAAATTGTTTGCTACTAAGAGTGCTCCTATTGATCCCAATGATATGCTTTTGTCTACTTTGGTTAAGAATAATAATGAATCTATGGATGTGAATTTTGTTGGTAGGAATAATTTTGGTAACAACGCGTATAGAGGAAACTTTAATCCTAGGCCGTTCCCTAGTAATTCCTCTAATAATTATGGTAATTCCTACAACAACTCTTATGTAAATTTTAATAAGATTCCCTCTGATTTTGAGACTTGTGTTAAAGAATTTATGATCTCTCAAAAGAATTTCAATGCTTAGCTTGAAGAAAAATTGCTTAAAGTTGATGAATTGGCTAGAAACGTTGATAGACTTTCTCTTGATGTTGATTCTTTGCAACTTAGATCTATTCCACCTAAGCATGATATCAATGAGTCTCTCAAAGCCATGAGAATTTCCATTGATGAGTGCAAAGAAAGAACCACTAGGATGCGTGCTAAGAAAGATTGCTTTGTAAAAGCGTGTTCTTCTAGTTTCCACGAAAATAATGATGAAGATATAAAAGTTATTGATGTGTCCCCTATTAAATCTTTGTTTTGCAATGTGAATCTTGATAATGATGGGACTGGAGATGAGTCAACTTTAGTTAAAAGGCGTCCCAATGATTCGGAGTTTTTAGATCTCAATGCTAAATTTGGTAAAAGTGGGATTAGAGAGGTCAAAACTTTACATAGCATTGAACCCACTATTATGGATTTCAAGGAATTTAATTATGATATTTTTTCTTTAAAGGATTGTATTTCCTTGTTGCAATCCTTGTTGAATTCTCCTGATGCTTATAGTCAAAATAAAGCTTTTACCAAACATATCGTTGATGCTTTGATGCAATCTTATGAAGAACTTGAATTGGAAGTTTATATACCTAGAAAACTTTATGATGATTGGGAACCTACTATAAAAATTAAAATTAAAGATCATGAATGCTATTCTTTGTGTGATTTGGGTGCTAGTGTTTCCACGATTCCGAAAACTTTATGTGATGTGCTAGGTTTTCATGGTTTTGATGATTGTTCTTTAAACTTGCACCTTGCAGATTCCACCATTAAGAAACCTATGGGAAGGATCAATGATGTTCTTATTGTTGCAAATAGGAATTATGTGCCCGTAGATTTTACCATTCTTGGTATAGATTGCAATCTTTCATATCCTATTATTCTTGGTAGACCTTTCCTTAGAACGATTGGTGCAATTATTGAAATGAAGGAAGTGAATATTAGATTCCAATTTCCATTAAGGAAATGCATGGAACATTTTCCAAGAATGAAAGTAAAATTACCTTATGAATCTATAATGCGTGCCACTTATGAATTGAATTCTAAAGATGGCAATACTTAGATCTATTCTCGCTTTTATGCCTAGCTAGGGGCGTTAAACGATAGCGCTTGTTGGGAGACAACCCAATTTTATTTTTGTTTCTTTATTTTTGATTCTGTTTAGTAATAAATATTTCATCTAGATTCTGTTTAGATGTGTTTTTATGTTTTAATTAGTGTTTGTGCCAAGTAGAACCTATAGGACAACCTACGGTGATAGTTAATTTGATTCTGCTGAAAAACAGAAACTTTTGCGCGCACAAGAATAATTTTAATAAATCACAGAAACGTGCCTATGCATTGATTATTTTTCAGTAGATAAATAGACAAATTGCCCCGGACTTCCTATTTTGGTAGGATTTTTAGAGTTCTATAAGTATTCGAAAGTTACAGATTGCTATAGACTGTTCTGTTTTTGACAGATTCTGTTTTTCGTGTGTTGTTTGCTTATTTTGATGCATCTATGGCTAGTATCGGGGGGTATGAACCATAGAGAAGTTTCAATACAGTAGGTTTGACACCAATATAAATAAATAATGAGTTCATTACAGTACCTTATGTGGTGGTTTTTCTTTCTTGCACTAACGGAGCTTATGAGATTTCCTGTTGAGTTTTGTCTTGTGAAGTTTTCAAGTTTCGGATAAAGATTTGATGGACTATGGAATAAGGAGTGGCAAGAGCCTAAGCTTGGGGATTCCCATGGCACCCCAAGATATTCAAGGACAACCAAAAGCCTAAGCTTGGGGATGCCCCGGAAGGCATCCCCTCTTTCGTCTTCGTTTATCGGTAGCTTTACTTGGAGCTATATTTTTATTCACCACATGATATGTGTTTTGCTTGGAGCGTCTTGTATGATATGAGTCTTTGCTTTTTAGTTTACGACAATAATCCTTTCTATACACACGTTTTGGGAGAGACACACTTGATTTGGAATTTATTAGAATACTCTATGTGCTTCACTTATATCTTTTGAGCTAGATAATTTTTGCTCTAGTGCTTCACTTATATCTTTTAGAGCACGGCGGTGGCTTTATTTTGTAGAAATTGTTGATCTCTCATGTTTCCTTATATTGTTTTGAGAGTCTTACAGAACAACATGGTATTTGCTATGGTTATAAATTTGGTCCTAGAATGATGGGCATCCAAGTTGGGTATAATAAAAACTGTCATAGAAAGTGAATTGGATGCTATGGTCAATTTGATGCTTCATAATTGTTTTGGGATATGAGGATGGTGATATTAGAGTCATGCTAGTGGAGTAATTATGAATTTGAGGAATACTTGTGTTGAAGTTTGTGATTCCCGTAGCATGCACGTATGGTGAACCGCTTTGTGATGAAGTTGGAGCATAATTTATTTATTGATTGTCTTCCTTATGAGTGGCGGTCGGGGACGAGCGATGGTCTGTTCCTACCAATCTATCCCCCTAGGAGCATGCGCGTAGTACTTTGTTTTCAATGACTCGTAGATTTTTGTAATAAGTATATGAGTTCTTTATGACTAATGTGCGTCCATGGATTATACGCACTCTCACACTTCCACCATTGCTAGCCTCTCTTGTGCCCCGCAACTTTCGCCGGTACCATATACCCACCATATACCTTCCTCAAAACAGCCACCATACCTACCTATTATGGCATTTCCATAGCCATTCCGAGATATATTGCCATGCAACTTTCCACCGTTCCGTTTATTATGACACGCATCATCATTGTCATATTGCTTTTGCATGATCATGTAGTTGACATCGTATTTGTGGAAAAGCCACCTTCATAATTCTTCCATACATGTCACTCTTGATTCATTGCATATCCCGGTACACCACCGGAGGAATTCATATAGAGTCATATTTTGTTCTAAGTATCGAGTTGTAATCTTGAGTTGTAAGTAAATAAAAGTGTGATGATCTTCATTATTAGAGCATTGTCCCAAGTGAAGAAAGGATGATGGAGACTATGATTCCCCCACAAGTCGGGATGAGACTTCGGACTTTATAAAAAAAAAGAGAAATGCCAAATAAAAAAGAAGAGAAAGGCCAAATAGAAAAAAGAGAAAAGGAAAAAAGGAAAAAAGAGAGAAAAAGAGAGAAGGGACAATGCTACTATCCTTTTACCACATTTGTGCTTCAAAGTAGCACCATGATCTTCATGATAGACAGTCTCCTATGTTGTCAATTTCATATACTAGTGGGAATTTTTCATTATAGAACTTGGCTTGTATATTCCAATGATGGGCTTCATCAAAACGCCCTAGGTCTTCGTGAGCAAGCAAGTTGGATGCACACCAACTTAGTTTCTTTTGTTGAGCATTCATACATTTATAGCTCTAGTGCATCCGTTGCATGGAAATCCCTACTCACTCACATTGATATCTATTAATGGGAATCTCCATAGCCCGTTGATACGCATAGTTGATGTGAGACTATCTTTGTCTTCTCCACAACCACCATTCTATTCCACATATAGTGCTATGTCCATGGCGCACGCTCATGTATTGCATGAATGTTGAAAAGTTTGAGAATACTAAAGTATGAAACAATTGCTTGGCTTGTCATCGGGGTTGTGCATGATTAAATACTTTGTGTGATGAAGATAGAGCATAGCCAGACTATATGATTTTGTAGGGATAGCTTTCTTTAGCCATGTTATTTTGAGAAGACATGATTGCTTTGTTAGTATGCTTGAAGTATTATTGTTTTTATGTCAATATGAACTTTTATTTTGAATCATTTGGATCTGAACATTCATGCCACAATAAAGAAAATTATTGAGAATTATGCTAGGTAGCATTCCACATCAAAAATTCTGTTTTTATCATTTACCTACTCGAGGACGAGCAGGAATTAAGCTTGGGGATGCTTGATACGTCTCCAATGTATCTATAATTTTTGATTGTTCCATGCTATTATATTACCCGTTTTGGATGTTTATGGGCTTTACTTTACACTTTTATATCATTTTTGGGACTAACCTACTAACCGGAGACCCAACCCGAATTGCTATTTTTTTTTGCCTATTTCAGTGTTTCAAAGAAAAGGAATATCAAATGGAGTCCAAACGGGATGAAACCTTTGGGAGCGATCTTTTTGGAACAAATGCAAACTAGGAGACTTGGAGTGGACGTCAAGCAGCAAACAAGGCGGCCATGAGGGTGCCCGGTGCGGGGCGGGCGCGCCCCCCACCCTCGTGGCTCAACCGACCTACTTGTTTCTCCTATATATATATTCACGTACCCCGAGAACATCTAGGAGCACCACGAAAACCTAATTCCACCGCCGCAACCTTCTGTATCCGCGAGATCCCATCTTGGAGCCTTCGCCTGCGCTCCGTCGGAGGGGGAATCGACCATGGAGGGCCTCTACATCATCTCCAAGGCCTCTCTGATGAGTTGTGAGTAGTTTACCACAGACCTTCGGGTCCATAGTTATTAGCTAGATGGCTTCTTCTCTCTCTTTGAATCTCAATACAAACTTCTCCTCGATCTTCTTGGAGATCTATTCAATGTAACTCTTTTTGCAGTGTGTTTGTCGAGATCCGATGAATTGTGGGTTTATGATCAAGTTTATCTATGAGAAATATTTGAGTCTCCTCTGAATTATTTTATGTGTGATTGGTTATCTTTGGAAGTCTCTTCGAATTATCAGTTTGGTTTGGCCTACTAGATTGATCTTTCTTGCAACAATCTTGCGGTGTCCTTTCTCAGTGACAGCAGGGGCAGCAAGGCACGTATTGTATTGTTGCCATCGAGGATAAAAAGATGGGGTTTATCTCATATTGCATGAGTTTATCCCTCTACATCATGTCATCTTTCTTAATGTGTTACTCTGTTCTTATGAACTTAATACTCTAGATGCAGGCAGGAGTCGGTCGATGTGTGGAGCAATAGTAGTAGATGCAGAATTGTTTTGATCTACTTGTTGCGGACATGATGCCTATATACATGATGATGCCTAGATATTCTCATAACTATGCACTTTTCTATCAATTGCTCGAAAGTAATTTGTTCACCCACCGTAATACTTATGCTATCTTGAGAGAAGCCACTAGTGAAACCTATGGCCCTCGGGTCTATCTTTTATCATATAAGTTTCCCATCTACTTTTATTTGCATCTTTTACTTTTCAATCTATATCATAAAAATACCAAAAATATTTATCTTATCTTATTATCTCTATCAGATCTCACTTTCGCCAGTTTCCGTGAAGGGATTGACAACCCCTTTATCGCGTTGGTTGCGAGGTTCTTGTTTGTTTGTGTAGGTACTAGGGACTTTTGAGGAGCCTCCTACTTGATTGATACCTTGGTTCTCAAAAACTGAGGGGAATACTTGCGCTACTTTGTTGCATCACCCTTTCCTCTTCAAGGGAAAACCAATGCAGTCCTCAAGAGGTAGCAGGAGCGGCATCCCTCCTTAGCTCTCGTGCACTTGGTTTCCATCTTGAACATCTCCAGGGCCGTGCATAGGTCTTTGTGTATGGCGAGCTCTTCATTCATCTTGACATCGCGGACACCGTCGGTGAACGCCGAGATGATGGCTTCATCCGACACCTTGGGAATCTTGAGGCGTACGTCATTGAAGCGCTGGGTGTACTTCTGTAGGGTCTCTCATGGTTGCTGCTTGATGCGTCACAGATCACCTGCAGCCGGCAGGCGGTCGTGAGTGCCCTGGAAGTTGGCGATGAAACATTCCCTCATCTCGTCCCAGGAGGAGATCGTTCCCATGGGCAGGTTCAGGAGCCAGGAGCATGTCGTCCTTGAGGGCCATGAGGAACCAGTTCTCCATGACCTTCTCATCGCCGTTGGCCGCCTCGATGCTCAGCTTGTAGAGCTGCAGGAACTTGGAGGGTTGGCGGTGCTGTCATAGCATGGAGGTAGGTCGGGCTTGAACTTCCCTGGATAGACAATGCTACGTAGCTCCAGAGTGAACGCATGGCACCCCGCTGTGGTCACGAGATCCGCTGTGGAGGTGGATCCTGGTCTTGGCGTTCGCGCACCGCCACCACAGGCGGTGCGCAGTCTGTCGCGGCGCCGGGAGCATGTGCGCTTCTTCTTGTGGCCGTTGGACCACCTGGCAGCTTGCTTCATCACGCGCGGGTGCCTGACGTTGCGGATCATGCCAAGGTGCCAACCGCCTTGTCTCGATGATGGCGTCTTGCCTTGGATGTGGAGGAGGATCCTCGTGTGCTAGGTCTCCTACAACAGGGACGGCTGAGGCAGCGAGCGAGCTGGTGCAGCTAAATCCCCAGCGGCGCTGACGAGCTCGGCGATGCGTTCGAGCTAGTCCTTGTAGAGGTCCTCGATCGGGCGGTAGCGCAGGAGCTCACGCACCATGAGCAGAGCGGCCTGCGCATTCGCCGGGCCACAACGAGCGTGAGAGGACGAAGCAACTGGAGTCAGTGATGGAGTGGCGATGCGCCCGTCGCGGCGCACAGATGGATGCAGCAAACATGCTTATTGCTCATGGCCTGCAGGGACCGTGGGGGCGTTCTTCACCGGTGACGGGGGTCGGCGAGGGCAGCCATCGCCTGTCGGTGCTGTCTGAGCAATGCGAGCGACAAGGGCGGCCCGACGCTCGGCACGAGCTCGGTGCGCGTTAGCCGTGGAAGTGGTGGAGCGGTGGCAAGTCGATCAACGGGAAGGAAGCTCCGACGCACCCCTACATGGTGCACCAAATGTTGGATTACGGGTTCCGCAAACCCTTGAGAGGTTCGAACTCTGGGGTGCATGTGAAGATCTCACTCTCCCCAGTCTACCGACTCTCTAATCTCACAGCCTAATGTGTCGAGCTTGAAGGAAACGAGACACAACAATTGACCCAGGTTCGGGCCACCTTGCGGTGTAAAACCCTACTCTTGCTTTGTGGTGGATTTGCCTCAAGGGGCAGAGGAAGAACTAGTACAGTGGAGAATAACATTAGGAGCGCGTGTTCTTGGGCTCAAGTGAGCTGGTGAGCTGGTGAGGGTGGAATGGATCCGATCCCCCTCCTTGGTGGTGGATAGGTCCTATTTAGAGTGGCCTTGGTCCTTTTCCTGAATGGAGGCGGGAAGGGATCCCACAACGGCCAAATTTGAAAGGAGACAACAAGTACATCTTATCCTGACTAAAATGGTCTTCGCCTGCAAAAGCTCTGGTTGTGACGCTGCGGTGGGCTCGGTGATGACCTCCGTCTTGCCGTCCTGGCGGTCTTTGTCTTGTTGCACGAGAATGGAAACCTTTGGCTGCTTCCTTGGGACACCACGCCTACTGTTTGCCTCCTTTGCACCGAACAGGAAACAAGTACTCTGCACCCACTGGCGCCCGCCTGGCGCCCGCCTGGCCTTGGTCGTCATGGCTCACGTCATCTGAACCTCGCGAGGTGAGCCTTGCATAGGAATCTCCGCTCCTCGGGAGCCAGTCTGAGAAGGTCGATCCCTTTGGAGGTCTTGGTGTCGTCCGCCTCGCGAGGCTTGGCTCCTCGCGAGGCTTGGCCCCTCGCGAGGGTCTTGAGTTGTTGATGTTGAAACTCGGCCATACCAGGCCGTTGGTGACGCCACGCCGTGGGCCAAATGGGACCAAAAAATTACCACGACATGTTGATGCCGCTCCATGATAGCATGCCAAGTTTCATGAATTTCAAACAAGTTTTGGATTTACTAGAATTTAAAAACTAGGTATCTCAATGTTTGCGGCTAAGCGACGGTGTCAAGGTGTTTGACATTCATTCTCATTTCTTGCATGTGACCTAAGCTTGCAACGAAAGACAAACATCTGATTTTGCAACCCGTTTTTATGGACTGGAGCATGTGCATGTAGTTCAATTTTGAATTACGCACATAAATGCCTAGAAAACTCAATTAACGTATAAAAATGTCCAAATGATCCCCGAAAATATCCAAAATTTAAGAACACACTCCTGTTGTTCTATGTTGACACCAGGAAAAAAATTGAAAGGAAGAATAGGCGATGAATATCGTTTTGTCCACAAAGGTGACACATTCCCCTAACGGAACCATGAGGCTTCTTGTGAGAAGCTCTGGTTTGTGAGAAGCACTGGTTTGTGAGGAGCTTATACCATAACCTGGCCCAAATGGGACAATATTTTTTACCCCAGCATGTTGATGCCATTCCATGATAGCATGCCAAGGTTCATGAATTTCAGACGGGTTTTGGATTTACTAGAATTACAAAAGCAAGTACCTCAACATTTGCCGGAGAGCCATGGTGTCATGCTGTTTGAAATACATCCCTATTTCTTGCATGGGACATAAGCATAAACCCATGGACACATATATGATTTTACCGTAGCATGTGCATGTGCTTGAATTTTGAATTCTGCACCTGAAATGGCTAGAAACCCAATTTAATGTATAAAATTTCCAAATGAACCCTGAATAATTCCAATTTTTTTACGACACACATATAGTTGCATGTTCACTGTAGATAAAAGGTCTAGAAATTAAAATATGGTGCATTGCCGCTGTGACCCCATTATGTAATTCAAATCAAGATGAAAAATCAAGTAGATCCCACACAATTTATTATCACCAACCATGTGAGATGTAGTACAAAATATCTTGTAGCACTGTCAGTGTATAGTACGCCTATGGCTTACACGAGAAGGTGCGTCGGCTACAGTCCACAAGTCGGCGTGTCAAGCACACTAGCTCGCTCCCCAAATATCATTTCACTGTTCAATTTTCGCCGGTGAATGATGGGGACGTGGACCCTCGTCGTGAGGGCAACTTCGGCGGCCTACTCCGGCGAGAGCGCGGCCGCACCCGCCATGCGCATGCTAACAAGGTGCATGACCGTGGCCGCAATCTGCGACCGGGCGGCCAAGGTGGCCCAAACAGCCGTTGTTGCTTCTCAGGTGGCGGCAGCAACATCTGCCTCTGGGATAGCAACTAGCGAGAGCGGCACAGCAGTTGTCCGTTCCGTAGTGGCGGCCTTAGCCCTGATGGAGGCCGCCCACGACCATGTCGAGGCTGCCCACACCCATCTCGTGGCGGTCACCGCACAAATCAAACAAAGCTTATCCGACAACAGTCGGCAACCCACGGCCGAAGAGTTGGCAATCGCCAAGAGCGTTCAAGCAGCAGTCCGTTCCTCTGCTGCATACCTTGCGACGACGGAGCCTGTCCAAGCCCAGATCATGGCCGCCCATTCCCAGCTTGTGGCGGTCTTTTCCAGAGAGATGGCGGATGCGGATGGCGAGATGCTTGCCGAGTATGGTGTGATGGATGCCATGGAGTACCTTCCCTAGGAGACTGTCGAACGCGAGCTGGACATGGAGGAGGCAGCGGAGATCGACGAGCACCAGCCGTAGTAGTACTCTTTGTTTTGTTTAATTAAGAGCGCCGGTCTTTAATTTGTTAGAGTAATGTTTAGGCCAGCTAGCTCTGTTTAATTGCTAAACTTGCTCAATTAAGACATGTGGGTGTGCTGTAGTCTCCTCTGTGTACCCAAATTATCCAATGACGTGGATGACCACTATAACCAGGGAAATTGGAACCAAATTCTTTGATGTTCAAACTCATCACACACGTGTTAAGCTTTCTGAATCGTTTGTGATGTTCACACATCATACACAATTATAAATAAGGGACCATGTTTGATGACACTTTGCACGCCAAATTTTTCGCTGAACCTATTCAAAATTTTCAGCTTCCATGGAAATATCTACCTCCCCGCCCCCTCCATCTTACCAAAAGCCACATTTCCCCTATTTCCGCCTTCATTTCCAAGTTGAAACCTTCACTCCTTGCTTGTAGCGCCGCCTCCTTGCCGGCGATCCTCCTTCACACAGCTCGACCTCGTCTATCCAGGCAGGTAATCCACACCCAACCCCCATCCTCTCCCTCCTTCCACATCCCACATGCCCCGACCGCCGGCGTGACACCTTCCACCCAATCACCAACCCCTCCACCAAATAAGTGCCGCCCTAGGCCATGGTGCACGCAGTATAGCCAAGAGCTCAAGGAGCATTTGGTAGCGGAGAAGCAAATTGCTGCCGCACGCGCGGATGAGGTCGCGATGGTTGCGATTCGTGCCGAGCCCCAGATCTTGGAGGAGCACCTTGCCATTTGCTAGCTATGCCGGTTAAGCATGCTCAGTTTACCCGTTGCGTGTGTTGCTCTTGCCTTTCCTTAATAAATTGTAGTGAATTGTGCTATCTTAATTTACCATGCAATCTGTTGCTCCTGTGTATATGTTCTATAGGTCGTGTAGTGTGGTGCTCACTTATTAACTGTTAGGTTAATTAGTTGTCTTCTTGAGTTAACTGTTTCGTTCAATTCTGCAAATGTGATGTTCAATTCTTCAGATTGCAATTTTGTATTGTCTTCCATGTGAGAAATAAATCAAATTTATATTTACAAAATACATGAGAAAGTAATACAATTGCTATATTTCCAAGTTGTCAAGCATGCTTGGTTTGGTTATACATTGTGTAATGTGGTGCTCAGTTAACGTTTGGTTCATTTGTGTTGTGGTGTTTAGTTAACTGTTTGGTTCCATTCTGCAATGTGATGTTCAATAGTTCTGGGTGCATTCTGTTATTTTATACCATGTGAGAAGTAAATCGAACTTGGCTATACTAAATACATGAGAAACAAATACAATTGTTATATTTCCAAGTTGTTAAGCATGCTTGGTTTGGTTAACTGTCTGATCTTCTATTAGCAGTATGTTATATTGTGCAAATGTGGTGCTCGGTTAATGATGAGGACATCAATACCATTGTTACACCCACAGCCCCCGCTGCTATACATACTGGACCAATTACTAGAGCTCGCGCACGCCAACTAAATTACCAGGTACTTTCGTTTCTTGGTAATGATTCTAATGTTCATGAGAATATGATGCTGCCTAAATTGGATACATTTGTTTTGCTTACAAATGAAGGGCCTAGCTTGGAGAAGGATGAACATTGGAGCAAGAACAAGCATGGAGATGATGGAATGCGCAAGGGGAACAAGAACAGAGTTACAAGTGATGATTTCAGGTCTTTGAAGCCACCATAACGAGTGCATGAAGCCCTGGACGAAATATACAAGATGTCACTTCATAAATTTCGTCTAGAGGCTATTAGGTGCTGCGTCACCTTTTTATTAGGCCAGACCCATGTAATTTCGAAATACATAAGTATAGGCTATTTTTAGAGTCCGTATTTGTGGGGAAACAAGAGATAGGGTTGATTTCGGACACCTCCACCAAGGGCCACGAAATTCCCCCTCTCTTCCTCCATATATACAGCCCTTAGGGCACCGTTTAGACTTTGGGTTTTGTATAGATTAAAGTTTGCCATAGCTGCAACTTCGCGTACTTCGTTTGTGTTCAACGACCAGACAAAGGCGTCACAGAACCCCACCTTGATCAATAAAGCTTTCATCTTATATTCGCAATATCCAGATTGCAATCTTAGTTTCTTGCTTGTTCTTCGTTTGCTCGTAGGAAACAGACCCTCGTGGTCAGGTTGATCGTGCTCCGGCGTGGTCAATAATCTCTCGGAGTTGGTTTAGCGATTGCTAAGGCGCGACGTCCTCGCACGTTCGTAGTCGGATCATCAAAATCGACTTCCACCAAAGCGATATCCATCATCTCATCGAAAGACGGGACACCTTTGCCTCTATCAAGTGGTATCAGATTTCCAGGTTGCTTGGTGAGATTTTACAGTTTTTCGTAGTTCAGATCGAGTCTGTTCTTCATACCTACAGTCCACGAAAAATCCACAAAAAAAATTAGGGTTAGTTCATCATATCCGAACCAATCTGAGCCTTTGCATAATCTTTTTAGGGTTTTGCTTTGTTGAATTTGCGGTTGCATCGTCGTGTCTAGTTGCTGGTCTTAGAGTCTAGTCTTTTAGAGTTTCGAGTTCTGGTCATAAGTTGTCACGCCGCCGCCGCACCATCATCATCGCCCCTGCCATCTACCACCACCGCTTATCCGCCACCACTTCGAATCCGTATCCATATACCACCACCGCTGTCATATACCACCACCGCTGCCATCTACCACCATATATCCACCACCAATCCGAGGTCTTCTCATATTAGGTTTGTTTTCGAGATCCATCTAGATTCCGATTCGTGTTTCCTTGCCGGAGTAGGTTTCGAAAAAAAAAGAGTCCGGAAACCACCCTCCGTTTAGGCCCAAAATTTTTCGAAAACGCATTTTTCAAAAAAAAATCTGGCTATCCTATTTTTAGGTGTTTCTGAGTGTTTTGAGACAGGTGCCATTATAGGAAATTTTTTTTGACCCGTTTCCAGTTTTCGGGTCCGGGCAGTCGAAAAAAAAAATTGGTTGAAAAAATTTCGTGCCCATCCTGTCAGTTTGACCTAGGAAGAGTTTTGAGACACTCGCCATTATAGTGATTTTTCGCAAAAAAAATCAGCGCAAAAAAAAACAGCGCAAAAAAAAACAGCGCAAAAAAAGAGCGAAAAAAAATCCAGAGTGTGCTTTTCCCTTGTTTACGTGCCACGCCGTGATTTTGTTGGTGTTCTAGGCTCGCGTCTCTAGCACAGTCTAGCCTAGGACCAGCACAGTACCGTCGTTGAGCGTTTATTCAACTTTGCATCTCTGAATTGATTATTGCTGACCCTTTTTGCTACCATATTATAAGCCTTCCCAGCTCCACATACATCTATGTTGTGCGTTTGACTCTCCCTGGTAATCGCCCTATCCAAGCTTTGAGAGTTTTTGACTACAACGGTTGCCGATCACCGCCTGCTGCTGGGTAAGAACTGGTAAGAATTTGAGATTTGCTTGATGGATTTGTGACACCCACCACCACCTCTTGTTAGTAGTCTATAGGATCATATTCTTGTGTGTTTCTATTGCTGCTAACCATGCCAGGATCACAAGCCGATGAGACTGACTGGGAGAACATGACGAATAAGGATTTGCATGATAAATTTCAGCAAATGATGAGTGGACAGGTGCAAGATGTGCTAAACAGATTTGAAGAGGCCATGGAGAAGATAGATGGCATGGAGAAGACGTTCGAAACAAAGCTTGATAACAAGTTTAATGAATTGCTCGCGCGTCTTCCACCACCACCACCCACTGCACCTAACGCACCTCTCCAACAACAACAACGACTACCTCCACGTCGCGAAACAGACCTCCGCCGAGCGAGCCGTGTTCCTCTTGCGTTTGGCCAAACTGTTGGTGCTGCTGTTGATACTTCTATGGCTCCTGCTGCTGATGCGGAGGAGGATGATTATGTGGGAGATTACGAGGATGAGGTTGCTCAAAATCAGAACTACGTGCAACCACCTACACCACAACCACCAGGTCGTCCACATGCAAATAATCACAATGGTAGGGCTTTCCCCCAAGTACGAGATCATGACCATCTTCCTAAACTGAAATTGAATATTCCACCTTTCGAGGGTAGATATGTTCCTGATATATATCTTACTTGGGAGTTAGAAACTGAACAACGATTTACATGTTTACAATATCCCGAGGAGAGACGGGTTGCCGCTGCTGTTTGTGCTTTCACTAGTTTTGCATGTGTATGGTGGTCTGAACATTGTAGATTATATCCTATTCCAACTACTTGGGCTGCTTTGAAAACTGCTATGCGTACTCGTTGGGTTCCACCATATTATCAACGTGAATTGCTTCAAAAATTACAGCGCTTAAGACAAGGAAAAATTCTGTAGAAGAATATTATCAGGAATTACAAACTGGCATGATTAGATGTGGTATTGTTGAGGAGAATGAAGCTATGCTTGCACGTTTTCTGGGTGGATTAAATAGAGAGATTCAGACCATTCTAGACTATAAGGAGTATACTAATATCACTCGTTTATTCCATCTTGCTTGTAAAGCTGAACGTGAAGTGCAGGATCGACAAGCATTGGCGCGAACTAACTTTTCTGCAGGCCGACCTTCATCATGGACACCGCGTGCATCTTCTACTTCAACTGCACCAGCACCTCAATCAGGTGCCTCCTCCAGTCGTGATACAAGAAAACAGGCACAACCACCATTATCTGCCAAGAGCGCACCTGCTGGGCCTGCACAGAGTTCTTCTTCTTCCATGGCATCAACAGGGCACACAAGTGATATTATTTGTCGTCGTTGTAAGGGAGGAGGTCATTATGCGAGAGAATGCAAATCTCCGCGTGTGATGATTGCTACCGCGGATGGTGGATATGAGTCCGCTAGTGACTATGATGAGGAGACTTTGGCTCTTATTACACGTGAAGAACATGGTGGAGATGATTCTGATCATGAGACGCAATACATGGCTCCTGAAGACGCTGACAGGTATGAATGTTTAGTTGCTCAACGTGTTTTGAGTGTGCAGGTCACACAAGCTGAGCAAAATCAGAGGCACAATTTGTTCCATACCAAGGGAGTTGTGAAAGAACGTTCTGTGCGCGTCATCATAGATGGAGGGAGCTGCAACAACTTGGCTAGCATGGAGATGGTGGAGAAGCTTTCTCTCACCACAAGACCACATCCACATCCTTACTACATCCAATGGTTCAACAACAGCGGCAAGGTTAAGGTAACACGTACTGTTCGTGTGCATTTTAGTATCTCTACATATGCTGATTATGTTGATTGTGATGTGGTACCTATGCAAGCATGTTCCTTATTACTTGGTAGACCATGGCAATTTGATAAAAATTCTGTACACCATGGTAGAAACAATCACTATACTCTTGTTCATAAGGATAAAAATATTACTTTGCTTCCTATGACTCCTGATTCCATTTTGAAAGATGATATTAATAGAGCTAATAAAGCAAAACAGGAGACGAATAAGAGTGAAAATCAGATTGTGGCAAAAGAATTTGAGCAACAAATGAAGCCTAATAATAAACCATCTAGTGTTGCTTCTGAAATTAAATTGAAAAGTGCATGTTTATTTGCCACCAAATCTGATATTGATGAGCTAGATTTCAGCAAATCTGTTTGCTATGCTTTTGTGTGCAAAGAGGCATTATTTTCATTCGAGGACGTGCCTTCCTCTTTGCCTCCTGCTGTCACTAACATTTTGCAGGAGTTCGCTGACGTCTTTCCACAAGACGTGCCACCGGGATTACCGCCTATTCGAGGGATTGAGCATCAGATTGACTTAATTCCCGGTGCTTCACTGCCAAACCGTGCACCATACCGTACCAATCCAGAGGAGACGAAGGAGATTATGCGTCAAGTACAAGAGCTTCTCGACAAAGGTTATATACGTGAATCCCTTAGTCCTTGTGCTGTTCCTATTATTCTAGTGCCGAAAAAGGATGGTACATCACGTATGTGTGTTGATTGTAGAGGCATTAATAATATTACTATTCGTTATCGTCATCCTATTCCTAGGCTAGATGATATGCTTGATGAATTGAGTGGCTCTACAATATTCTCCAAAGTTGATTTGCGTAGTGGATACCATCAAATTCGTATGAAATTGGGAGATGAATGGAAAACAGCATTTAAAACTAAGTTTGGATTATATGAGTGGTTAGTCATGCCTTTTGGGTTAACTAATGCACCTAGTACTTTCATGAGATTAATGAACGAAGTTTTACGTGCTTTCATTGGACGATTTGTGGTAGTTTACTTTGATGACATATTGATTTATAGCAGATCTTTGGAAGAACATTTGGAACATTTACGTGCTGTTTTTATTGCTCTACGTGATGCACGTTTGTTTGGTAACCTTGGGAAGTGCACCTTTTGCACCGACCGAGTATCTTTTCTTGGCTATGTTGTTACTCCACAGGGAATTGAAGTTGATAAAGCCAAGATTGAAGCTATTGAGAGTTGGCCGCAGCCCAAAACGGTCACACAAGTGAGGAGTTTTCTTGGCCTCGCTGGATTCTATAGGCGTTTTGTGAGAGATTTCAGCACCATTGCTGCACCTCTCAATGAGCTTACAAAGAAAGATGTGCCTTTTCTTTGGGGTACCGCACAGGAAGAAGCCTTCACGGTATTGAAAGATAAGTTGACACATGCTCCTTTACTCCAACTTCCTGATTTTAATAAGACTTTTGAGCTTGAATGTGATGCTAGTGGAATTGGATTAGGAGGTGTGTTATTACAAGATGGCAAACCTGTTGCATACTTTTCTGAAAAATTGAGTGGGCCTAGTCTGAATTATTCTACTTATGATAAAGAATTATATGCTCTTGTTCGGACTTTAGAAACATGGCAACATTATTTATGGCCCAAAGAATTTGTTATACATTCTGATCATGAATCTTTGAAACATATTAAAAGTCAAGCTAAACTGAATCGTAGACATGCTAAATGGGTTGAATTCATTGAGACTTTCCCTTATGTCATTAAACACAAGAAGGGAAAAGAAAATGTTATTGCTGATGCATTGTCTCGTCGCTATACTATGCTTTCACAACTTGACTTCAAAATATTTGGTTTGGAGACCATCAAAGATCAATATGTGCATGATGCTGATTTTAAAGATGTAATGCAGAATTGTAAAGAAGGAAGAATGTGGAACAAGTTTGTCGTTAACGATGGATTTGTGTTTCGTGCTAACAAGCTATGCATTCCAGCTAGCTCCGTTCGTCTTTTGTTGTTGCAGGAGGCGCATGGAGGAGGATTAATGGGACACTTTGGCGTGAAGAAGACGGAGGACGTACTTGCTACACATTTCTTTTGGCCAAAGATGAGACGGGATGTTGAGCGTTTTATTGCTCGCTGCACTACATGTCAAAAAGCTAAGTCACGACTCAATCCTCATGGTTTATATATGCCTTTGCCTGTACCTAGTGTTCCTTGGGAGGATATATCTATGGACTTTGTTTTAGGTTTACCTCGAACAAAGAAGGGGAGGGATAGCATATTTGTTGTCGTGGATAGATTCTCGAAAATGGCACACTTTATACCATGTCATAAAAGCGATGATGCTGTTAATGTTGCTGATTTGTTCTTTCGTGAAATTATTCGCTTGCATGGTGTGCCAAATACTATTGTTTCAGATCGTGATACTAAATTTCTTAGCCACTTTTGGAGATGTTTATGGGCTAAGTTGGGGACTAAACTGCTTTTTAGTACTACTTGTCACCCCCAAACTGATGGACAAACTGAAGTAGTCAATAGAACATTGTCTACTATGCTTAGGGCTGTTTTGAAGAATAATAAGAAAATGTGGGAGGAATGCTTGCCTCATATTGAATTTGCTTATAATCGTTCATTGCATTCTACTACTAAGATGTGCCCTTTTGAAGTTGTGTATGGTTTCCTACCTCGTGCACCTATTGATTTGTTGCCTCTTCCATCTTCGGAGAAGGTTAATTTTGATGCTAAACAACGTGCTGAATTGATTTTAAAAATGCATGAGTTAACTAAGGAAAACATTGAGCGTATGAATGCCAAATATAAACTTGCTGGAGATAAGGGTAGAAAACATGTTGTGTTTGCACCTGGAGATCTTGTTTGGTTACATTTGCGTAAGGATAGATTTCCTGATTTGCGCAAATCAAAGCTAATGCCACGTGCTGATGGTCCCTTTAAGGTGTTAGAGAAAATAAATGATAATGCATACAAACTTGAGCTGCCTGCAGATTTTGGGGTTAGTCCCACTTTTAACATTGCAGATTTGAAGCCTTATTTGGGTGAGGAAGATGAACTTCCGTCGAGGACGACTTCATTTCAAGAAGGGGAGGATGATGAGGACATCAATACCATTGTTACACCCACAGCCCCTGCTGCTATACATACTGGACCAATTACTAGAGCTCGCGCACGCCAACTAAATTACCAGGTACTTTCGTTTCTTGGTAATGATTCTAATGTTCATGAGAATATGATGCTGCCTAAATTGGATACATTTGTTTTGCTTACAAATGAAGGGCCTAGCTTGGAGAAGGATGAACATTGGAGCAAGAACAAGCATGGAGATGATGGCATGCGCAAGGGGAACAAGAACGGAGTTACAAGTGATGATTTCAGGTCTTTGAAGCCACCATAACGAGTGCATGAAGCCTTGGACGAAATATACAAGATGCCACTTCATAAATTTCGTCCAGAGGCTATTATAGGTGCTGCGTCACCTTTTTATTGGGCCAGGCCCATGTAATTTCGAAATACATAAGTATAGGCTATTTTTAGAGTCCGTATGTGTGGGGAAACAAGAGATAGGGTTGATTTCGGACCCCTCCACCAAGGGCCACGAAATTCCCCCTCTCTTCCTCCATATATACAGCCCTTAGGGCACCGTTTAGACTTTGGGTTTTGTTTAGATTAAAGTTCGCCATAGCTGCAACTTCGCGTACTTCGTTTGTGTTCAACGACCAGACAAAGGCGTCACAGAACCCCACCTTGATCAATAAAGCTTTCATCTTATATTCGCAATATCCAGATTGCAATCTCAGTTTCTTGCTTGTTCTTCGTTTGCTCGCAGGAAACAGACCCTCGTGGTCAGGTTGATCGTGCTCCGGCGTGGTCAATAACCTCTCGGAGTTGGTTTAGCGATTGCTAAGGCGCGACGTCCTCGCACGTTCGTAGTCGGATCGTCAAAGTCGACTGCCACCAAAGCGATATCCATCATCTCATCGAAAGACGGGACACCTTTGCCTCTATCAAGTGGTATCAGATTTCCAGGTTGCTCGGTGAGATTTTACAGTTTTTCGTAGTTTAGATCGAGTCTGTTCTTCATACCTACAGTCCACGAAAAAGCCACAAAAAAAATTAGGGTTAGTTCATCATATCCGAACCAATCTGAGCCTTTGCATAATCTTTTTAGGGTTTTGCTTTGTTGAATTTGCGGTTGCATCGTCGTGTCTAGTTGCTGGTCTTAGAGTCTAGTCTTTTAGAGTTTCGAGTTCTGGTCATAAGTTGTCACGCCGCCGCCGCACCATCGTCATCGCCCCTGCCATCTACCACCACCGCTTATCCGCCACCGCTTCGAATCCGTATCCATATACCACCACCGCTGTCATATACCACCACCGCTGCCATCTACTACCATATATCCACCACCAATCCGAGTTCTTGTCATATTAGGTTTGTTTTCGAGATCCATCTAGATTCCGATTCGTGTTTCCTTGCCGGAGTAGGTTTCGGAAAAAAAAAGAGTCCGGAAACCACCCTCCGTTTAGGCCCAAAATTTTTCGAAAACGCATTTTTCGAAAAAATTTCTGGCTATCCTATTTTTAGGTGTTTCTGAGTGTTTTGAGACAGGTGCCATTATAGGAAGTTTTTTTGACCCGTTTCCAGTTTTTGGGTCCGAGCAGTTGAAAAAAAAAATTGGTCGAAAAAATTTCGTGCCCATCCTGTCAGTTTGACCTAGGAAGAGTTTTGAGACACTCGCCATTATAGTGATTTTTCGCAAAAAAAAAAGCAGCGCAAAAAAAACAGCGCAAAAAAAGAGCGAAAAAAAATCCAGAGTGTGCTTTTCCCTTGTTTACGTGCCGCGCCGTGATTTTGTTGGTGTTCTAGGCTCGCGTCTCTAGCACAGTCTAGCCTAGGACCAGCACAGTACCGTCGTTGAGCGTTTATTCAACTTTGCATCTCTGAATTGATTATTGCTGACCCTTTTTGCTACCATATTATAAGCCTTCCCAGCTCCACATACATCTACGTCGTGCGTTTGACTCTCCCTGGTAATCGCTCTATCCAAGCTTTGAGAGTTTTTGACTACAACGGTTGCCGATCACCGCCTGCTGCTGGGTAAGAACTGGTAAGAATTTGAGATTTGCTTGACGGATTTGTGACACCCACCACCACCTCTTGTTAGTAGTCTGTAGGATCATATTCTTGTGTGTTTCTATTGCTGCTAACCATGCCAGGATCACAAGCCGACGAGACTGACTGGGAGAACATGACGAATAAGGATTTGCATGATAAATTTCAGCAAATGATGAGTGGACAGGTGCAAGATGTGCTAAACAGATTTGAAGAGGCCATGGAGAAGATAGATGGCATGGAGAAGACGTTCGAAACAAAGCTCGATAACAAGTTTAATGAATTGCTCGCGCGTCTTCCACCACCACCACCCGCTGCACCTAACGCACCTCTCCAACAACAACAACAACGACTACCTCCACGTCGCGAAACAGACCTCCGCCGAGCGAGCCGTGTTCCTCTTGCGTTTGGCCAAACTGTTGGTGCTGCTGTTGATACTTCTGTGGCTCCTGCTGCTGATGCGGAGGAGGATGATTATGTGGGAGATTACGAGGATGAGGTTGCTCAAAATCAGAACTACGTGCAACCACCTGCACCACAACCACCAGGTCGTCCACATGCAAATAATCACAATGGTAGGGCTTTCCCTCAGGTACGAGATCATGACCATCTTCCTAAACTGAAATTGAATATTCCACCTTTCGAGGGTAGATATGTTCCTGATATATATCTTACTTGGGAGTTAGAAACTGAACAACGATTTACATGTTTACAATATCCCGAGGAGAGACGGGTTGCCGCTGCTGTTTGTGCTTTCACTAGTTTTGCATGTGTATGGTGGTCTGAACATTGTAGATTATATCCTATTCCAACTACTTGGGCTGCTTTGAAAACTGCTATGCGTACTCGTTGGGTTCCACCATATTATCAACGTGAATTGCTTCAAAAATTACAGCGCTTAAGACAAGGAAAAAATTCTGTAGAAGAATATTATCAGGAATTACAAACTGGCATGATTAGATGTGGTATTGTTGAGGAGAATGAAGCTATGCTTGCACGTTTTCTGGGTGGATTAAATAGAGAGATTCAGACCATTCTAGACTATAAGGAGTATACTAATATCACTCGTTTATTCCATCTTGCTTGTAAAGCTGAACGTGAAGTGCAGGATCGACAAGCATTGGCGCGAACTAACTTTTCTGCAGGCCGACCTTCATCATGGACACCGCGTGCATCTTCTACTTCAACTGCACCAGCACCTCAATCAGGTGCCTCCTCCAGTCGTGATACAAGAAAACAGGCACAACCACCATTATCTGCCAAGAGCGCACCTGCTGGGCCTGCACAGAGTTCTTCTTCTTCCATGGCATCAACAGGGCACACAAGTGATATTATTTGTCGTCGTTGTAAGGGAGGAGGTCATTATGCGAGAGAATGCAAATCTCCGCGTGTGATGATTGCTACCGCGGATGGTGGATATGAGTCCGCTAGTGACTATGATGAGGAGACTTTGGCTCTTATTACACGTGAAGAACATGGTGGAGATGATTCTGATCATGAGACGCAATACATGGCTCCTGAAGACGCTGACAGGTATGAATGTTTAGTTGCTCAACGTGTTTTGAGTGTGCAGGTCACACAAGCTGAGCAAAATCAGAGGCACAATTTGTTCCATACCAAGGGAGTTGTGAAAGAACGTTCTGTGCGCGTCATCATAGATGGAGGGAGCTGCAACAACTTGGCTAGCATGGAGATGGTGGAGAAGCTTTCTCTCACCACAAGACCACATCCACATCCTTACTACATCCAATGGTTCAACAACAGCGGCAAGGTTAAGGTAACACGTACTGTTCGTGTGCATTTTAGTATCTCTACATATGCTGATTATGTTGATTGTGATGTGGTACCTATGCAAGCATGTTCCTTATTACTTGGTAGACCATGGCAATTTGATAAAAATTCTGTACACCATGGTAGAAACAATCAGTATACTCTTGTTCATAAGGATAAAAATATTACTTTGCTTCCTATGACTCCTGATTCTATTTTGAAAGATGATATTAATAGAGCTAATAAAGCAAAACAGGAGAAGAATAAGAGTGAAAATCAGATTGTGGCAAAAGAATTTGAGCAACAAATGAAGCCTAATAATAAACCATCTAGTGTTGCTTCTGAAATTAAATTGAAAAGTGCATGTTTATTTGCCACCAAATCTGATATTGATGAGCTAGATTTCAGCAAATCTGTTTGCTATGCTTTTGTGTGCAAAGAGGCATTATTTTCATTCGAGGACGTGCCTTCCTCTTTGCCTCCTGCTGTCACTAACATTTTGCAGGAGTTCGCTGACGTCTTTCCACAAGACGTGCCACCGGGATTACCACCTATTCGAGGGATTGAGCATCAGATTGACTTAATTCCCGGTGCTTCACTGCCAAACCGTGCGCCATACCGTACCAATCCAGAGGAGACGAAGGAGATTATGCGTCAAGTACAAGAGCTTCTCGACAAAGGTTATATACGCGAATCCCTTAGTCCTTGTGCTGTTCCTATTATTCTAGTGCCGAAAAAGGATGGTACATCACGTATGTGTGTTGATTGTAGAGGCATTAATAATATTACTATTCGTTATCGTCATCCTATTCCTAGGCTAGATGATATGCTTGATGAATTGAGTGGCTCTACAATATTCTCCAAAGTTGATTTGCGTAGTGGATACCATCAAATTCGTATGAAATTGGGGGATGAATGGAAAACAGCATTTAAAACTAAGTTTGGATTATATGAGTGGTTAGTCATGCCTTTTGGGTTAACTAATGCGCCTAGTACTTTCATGAGACTAATGAACGAAGTTTTACGTGCTTTCATTGGACGATTTGTGGTAGTCTATTTTGATGATATACTGATTTATAGCAGATCTTTGGAAGAACATTTGGAACATTTACGTGCTGTTTTTATTGCTCTACGTGATGCACGTTTGTTTGGTAACCTTGGGAAGTGCACCTTTTGCACCGACCGAGTATCTTTTCTTGGCTATGTTGTTACTCCACAGGGAATTGAAGTTGATAAAGCCAAGATTGAAGCTATTGAGAGTTGGCCGCAGCCCAAAACGGTCACACAAGTGAGGAGTTTTCTTGGCCTCGCTGGATTCTATAGGCGTTTTGTGAGAGATTTCAGCACCATTGCTGCACCTCTCAATGAGCTTACAAAGAAAGATGTGCCTTTTCTTTGGGGTACCGCACAGGAAGAAGCCTTCTCGGTATTGAAAGATAAGTTGACACATGCTCCTTTACTCCAACTTCCTGATTTTAATAAGACTTTTGAGCTTGAATGTGATGCTAGTGGAATTGGATTAGGAGGTGTGTTATTACAAGATGGCAAACCTGTTGCATACTTTTCTGAAAAATTGAGTGGGCCTAGTCTGAATTATTCTACTTATGATAAAGAATTATATGCTCTTGTTCGGACTTTAGAAACATGGCAACATTATTTATGGCCCAAAGAATTTGTTATACATTCTGATCATGAATCTTTGAAACATATTAAAAGTCAAGCTAAACTGAATCGTAGACATGCTAAATGGGTTGAATTCATTGAGACTTTCCCTTATGTCATTAAACACAAGAAGGGAAAAGAAAATGTTATTGCTGATGCATTGTCTCGTCGCTATACTATGCTTTCACAACTTGACTTCAAAATATTTGGTTTGGAGACCATCAAAGATCAATATGTGCATGATGCTGATTTTAAAGATGTAATGCAGAATTGTAAAGAAGGAAGAATGTGGAACAAGTTTGTCGTTAACGATGGATTTGTGTTTCGTGCTAACAAGCTATGCATTCCAGCTAGCTCCGTTCGTCTTTTGTTGTTGCAGGAGGCGCATGGAGGAGGATTAATGGGACACTTTGGCGTGAAGAAGACGGAGGACGTACTTGCTACACATTTCTTTTGGCCAAAGATGAGACGGGATGTTGAGCGTTTTATTGCTCGCTGCACTACATGTCAAAAAGCTAAGTCACGACTCAATCCTCATGGTTTATATATGCCTTTGCCTGTACCTAGTGTTCCTTGGGAGGATATATCTATGGACTTTGTTTTAGGTTTACCTCGAACAAAGAAGGGGAGGGATAGCATATTTGTTGTCGTGGATAGATTCTCGAAAATGGCACACTTTATACCATGTCATAAAAGCGATGATGCTGTTAATGTTGCTGATTTGTTCTTTCGTGAAATTATTCGCTTGCATGGTGTGCCAAATACTATTGTTTCAGATCGTGATACTAAATTTCTTAGCCACTTTTGGAGATGTTTATGGGCTAAGTTGGGGACTAAACTGCTTTTTAGTACTACTTGTCACCCCCAAACTGATGGCCAAACTGAAGTAGTCAATAGAACATTGTCTACTATGCTTAGGGCTGTTTTGAAGAGTAATAAGAAAATGTGGGAGGAATGCTTGCCTCATATTGAATTTGCTTATAATCGTTCATTGCATTCTACTACTAAGATGTGCCCTTTTGAAGTTGTGTATGGTTTCCTACCTCGTGCACCTATTGATTTGTTGCCTCTTCCATCTTCGGAGAAGGTTAATTTTGATGCTAAACAACGTGCTGAATTGATTTTAAAAATGCATGAGTTAACTAAGGAAAACATTGAGCGTATGAATGCCAAATATAAACTTGCTGGAGATAAGGGTAGAAAACATGTTGTGTTTGCACCTGGAGATCTTGTTTGGTTACATTTGCGTAAGGATAGATTTCCTGATTTGCGCAAATCAAAGCTCATGCCACGGGCTGATGGTCCCTTTAAGGTGTTAGAGAAAATAAATGATAATGCATATAAACTTGAGCTGCCTGCAGATTTTGGGGTTAGTCCCACTTTTAACATTGCAGATTTGAAGCCTTATTTGGGTGAGGAAGATGAGCTTCCGTCGAGGACGACTTCATTTCAAGAAGGGGAGGATGATGAGGACATCAATACCATTGTTACACCCACAGCCCCTGCTGCTATACATACTGGACCAATTACTAGAGCTCGCGCACGCCAACTAAATTACCAGGTACTTTCGTTTCTTGGTAATGATTCTAATGTTCATGAGAATATGATGCTGCCTAAATTGGATACATTTGTTTTGCTTACAAATGAAGGGCCTAGCTTGGAGAAGGATGAACATTGGAGCAAGAACAAGCATGGAGATGATGGCATGCGCAAGGGGAACAAGAACAGAGTTACAAGTGATGATTTCAGGTCTTTGAAGCCACCATAACGAGTGCATGAAGCCTTGGACGAAATATACAAGATGTCACTTCATAAATTTCGTCCAGAGGCTATTATAGGTGCTGCGTCACCTTTTTATTGGGCCAGGCCCATGTAATTTCGAAATACATAAGTATAGGCTATTTTTAGAGTCCGTATGTGTGGGGAAACAAGAGATAGGGTTGATTTCGGACCCCTCCACCAAGGGCCACGAAATTCCCCCTCTCTTCCTCCATATATACAGCCCTTAGGGCACCGTTTAGACTTTGGGTTTTGTTTAGATTAAAGTTCGCCATAGCTGCAACTTTGCGTACTTCGTTTGTGTTCAACGACCAGACAAAGGCGTCACAGAACCCCACCTTGATCAATAAAGCTTTCATCTTATATTCGCAATATCCAGATTGCAATCTTAGTTTCTTGCTTGTTCTTCGTTTGCTCGCAGGAAACAGACCCTCGTGGTCAGGTTGATCGTGCTCCGGCGTGGTCAATAACCTCTCGGAGTTGGTTTAGCGATTGCTAAGGCGCGACGTCCTCGCACGTTCATAGTCGGATCGTCAAAGTCGACTTCCACCAAAGCGATATCCATCATCTCATCGAAAGACGGGACACCTTTGCCTCTATCAGTTAATGTTTGGTTCATTTGTTGTGGTGTTTAGTTAACTACTTGGTTCAATTCTGCAATGCGATGTCAAATTGTCGTGGGTACAATTTTGTATTGTTGTGCATGTGAGGAATAAATCGACTTTGGCTGCACTTAATACATGAGAAACATATACAAGTGCTATATTTCCTAGTTATTAATCATGCTTGGTTTGGATAAATGGGTTTTCCATGTGGCTTGGATTAATCTGATGAATCTGCAATGTGCTTATTTTTCATCAACGTATTTTACTGATAGCATGCGAACCCTTACTTAACCTCATGACTAACTACCTTATATGTGTTGCAGGTAAATAATGGGAAGCACAGAGGTCTACAATCGAGGTTAGCACGTACATAGCCCATTGTCTAATAGCACATTATTGTGCAATTGTAGGAACCATTTTAATATTTAGTGATGTAGGGTGGAACCCTAGATGCCCGATCTTTCATGATTGGAGTGGAACCTACCGAAAACACGAAGAGCACGAGGGAAAACACAAGAAGAGAAATCACTCAAACCAACAAGATTCGATTACACATGTGCTAGATCCTCGAAACACAAATAGATACATGATCCAAATCGAACAAAGGACGATACAAGTGGAAACTAGTTCGTCTCCATGAGGAGGTCTTGAGGGGTCTTCCCATGAAGGGGTCTTGAATCCAAAGTGGATCTTCTCCGAAGAGGGAACGGTCTCTCTCGGTGGAGTAAATCCCGATGGATGAGCAAAGCTCTATCTCACAAATGAGCTCAACCAATGCTAACCCTAGAAAGAGGGAGGAGGAGGTCTATTTACAGTCTTAGTGGAGGAAAGGGTAAGTGGGCTTCGGCCCAACGCGCGGGCGGTCACATAGGCGTCGGACGTCCGATGGTCACCGGTCATCCGATGGCTCACGAGGGTCCGGACATCCGGTCCTGGTCGAACGTCCCATGTTTCGGCTCTGTTTAGGATTGGTCGGTGTCTAGTCGGGGTCAGTTGTCCGGTCCGTCAGTCGTCCAGAGGTTTCCATACTTCCGATGTTTTGGTTCGGACGTGTTGGTGCCGGTGGTCCAGTGGAGCTCAGTCATTTGGGCACTGGGAGTCGTCAGTCGTCCGGTCGGCATTGGTCGACTGGCCGCTGGAGTGTGCGAGGGCTAGGACTTGGCTGGCCAGTTGGAGCCTCCAAGCATCGGACGTCTGAGAGACGTCGGTCGTCCGATGACTGGGAGTTTCGAGCAGTCCTTCTTCTTGTCCATTGAACTTGGTTCCCTCGCCATCTTGTCCCTGGGGTGCAGCTGATTCGTGGCTTCCCTCCAAATACCTGATCACACGTAGGGTGTCCGCATGAGGTAGTAGCCATGTCTCATAAGTAGAAAGTGGAAGTTCGGAGAGGGGCGAGTTCACCTTATCTTCGATAGTCGTTGCTCGAGCCTTGTCATTGGTCCAAGTAGTGTCGTGGGGATGTAGGTAGGTCCATGGGGATGACCTTGGGATGCTCCACATCATTTAAGTTTTTAACATTTTGGTCTTGCACATGTAGGTCCTGCTGTCAGAGCTTTTGACCCACTATTCGACCCTTTTTGCATATGGGGAAATGAGTTGTCCATGAATATCAATCAAGTCAAGAAACTCAGAAAGATTGTTAGGATAAATAAATTAGCGACAAAAAACAACATGATCTTTGTCTGCACAATGAAGAAGACATCAGTTCACTACAATATGGAACAAACTATTATACCTTTCCTTTTTTTATTCCATTGCCTCATTTCAAATATAGAGAAGATATTTATGCACATCATTGTTTTCAGGCCTTTCCAAAGTAGTTCATTGATGACTACCTCTCAAACCACCTCTATGGTCAGGAGGCAACGAAGGTTTTCATACAACACCCACGGTTCAATATTGAAGTGTTCATGAAAAGGATGAAGGATGGATGGTCCAGCATCCACAGGCACTGGCGGGTAGCTGAGTGTTGAAGCTATATCATGTTGTACTCTGATGTATTTCAATTATGAAATCTTGCTTCCTTAATATTAAAATGAAATATATTATGTGCTTAATACGAATGCCAACATAATAGGGCAATTAGCCTACTAATTGGGTTTTGCTATTGCAAACGGTTATTGAGAAAATACCGTGGGCGATGGCCTCAGGCAACCCACACAGTTTCTAGGAATAAACCATGTTGGATCAGTGAACAATCACACACGACGTTCTCTTCAAAAATGTTTGCGTTAGGCCACCTTTCGCAAAGGTATACCACATAAAAACTGTGTGTGATGGACAGACTTTGCCACACAGTTTCTTCTACACACTAACGCAAATGATAAAATTGTTAATATCGTGTGTGATGGCAACACTATCACAAACAATTTAACGGGAAAATTGTGTGTGATGTACCTACGAACGGAAACGTTTTCCTTGGAGTGACTGTGTGGGATGTATATACGAACAAAAATGTTTAGCAGGGACTGACTGTGTGGGATGTACTTACGACCAGAAACAATTTCACCTGTATAATTGTGGGTTTTTTAGCACTACTGTATGTATAACCATATTTGCTCACTCGCTGGTCACACACGACCTCATTTTGCCGAGCGTGTGTACCAGGAGGGCATATCCCCGGTGGTTTATGGGTCGTGTGGGAAGGACCCCCCCTATCGCAGTCACTCACTAGGTGACGGTTCAGAATGCCATCGCAGAAAGGGTTTAAAACCCGTTCGTATAGCACCTCGCTATACCAGTGTATGTTCCTTTTTGGTCCGACCGTTTGCCAAAGATCCTGCATGTTGAGTCTGCTCTTGTGCTACTGTTTTGGCACTGCCATGATAAAGCAATAATGTTATTATTTCGCACCTTAATCTAGTGGCACTATTAATTTGAGGCAATGTTTTGGCACCGCTAGTGCCACTGATTTTTTTTATATATCGAAAGAGGGGGTTTCCTCCGATTTCATTAAAGAAACCCAACCATAGAGAACCATTATCCGACAAGATCTCAGTGTAAACGAGCAGTTATGCAACTACTACTAGAACAGACTAAGTACTAGCAGGAGACAAATTCGCCACATAAGCTAGGCAGGTAGGGGGATCCAACACCAGCTCGACATAGTTTGGATTACAACCCAAATGCTATCACAAAAACATCAGGGGGGAAGTTAGGGACTAAAAGAGCCAGCTTCAGCATCCCAGTCTAAGCACCCCCATCCTCCATCCTTGCGACACACGGTACATCTTGCTTGCCACCTGCTCGACCCTAGTGACACAGATAATATGAAGTAATAATACAGTTAAAATAGAGCGAGTGTGCTCTCTATCATTTCATTTCCAATGTAGATAAAGAAAGTGCTTCTCTTTGTTAGTATATGTTTCATCAACTAGTCCCATTGTTAATTTTTAAGTGTTTCTGCAAACTGGGGTGCTTAATTTTAGTTGATCTGCACAAAAATAGAGATTGGAATGACTCAAGGCCCCTCCTTGTACTACCGCTATACACTGATGTTCATCACTGGCAGAAGGTGCATCGGGGAGAATTAGGTCGATTTCGAGTATGAGGCCTACCGTATGAGGCGTCGCAGGGCCCATCTCGCACTCGCAGCATGGCATACTATGATACTATCGCAATATTTTCTTCTATTTATTAGTGTATGTTTCATCAACTAGTGTCACTATAATGTAATCATTCTTTTTCATTATCTGTGCAAACAGGGTTATTCAGCTGCATTTTGGTGGAACTGCACAAATGTACGGTTGGAACCGGCATATATGCAGAGTGCGAGGTGTGCCAAGTAAAAATTACCGACACCAACCATGCTCCATCTAAGCATTGGCATCTACCACCACTAGTGGGATGTGTGGCACTCTCTGTGGCCAGATCTTTGTCGGCAGCAAATCCTCTAACCAAATACTAGTAGCTTATATTGGCACTTTTCTAGGGATTACTCTTTTCAGAAGGAAGCACCAATCTATTTTTCTTTATTTGTACACAGTGACACAACTTTGTTTTTAGTCCAGAGCTATTTTAAGGTGATTGGTGTAGTACTTGGAGACTAATTATAAGCATGATTTTCATTAGCCGTCACACTGATTGTAAGCATGAGCAGATGGAAGATTAGGTTAGTGCGAAGCCGGTGGAGTCTTCGTCGACCAAACCCGACTACAAGAGTAGAAAAGCAGTTGGCCCGACGATGCTTCCCGCCATCCTCTCCCTCGCCATTCACATCATCTCACGGGGCGACTATCTGCCGCTGGGGAATAGGAGGGGACTGTCCCCCAATCCAATAGTCGGGCAGGTTGTGAATTGTCAGGAGGAGCTTAGGGTTGTCAGTATTTGCAGGTTGTGAATTGTGTTTTGTGTTGTGTATTTTGAGAGCATTTTCAGATATGTATGTCTTTTGAATTTCAGATTTGAAGTATTGAGCATATGAAGTATTTTATGAATTCTAGAGATCTATTTTTAGCACTTAAAAAATGTAGTTTCATATAAAAGTGCAGACAATGTGATTCTTAGAGAAGAAACTGCAAGTTTCAGTTTCAGATAAGAAACTGCAAGTTTCAAAGGCAGAGCATTTATATTAACACGCCCTTTTCAAACAAGGATAACATCATGTTGGAAGTTTTATTCATGGTCGAAAGTGGAACTACTAGCCAGTTAACATCATGATGATCAACATTCATGCATAACACATCTTCATATGATGCACAGTCAAAAAGATATGCTATTTTCGAAATGTCCACACAATGTTGAGTGTGCGAAAAACAGAGAAAACGAGGGACGAAGTTTTGGCAAGTGTTGGACGTGGTGTGCGTAGATGAAAATGGGGACCCACATGTCAATAATGACAGAGGCAAGAAATTTGGAGATATTTTCACTACATCAGGTGGAACTGAACCCGGGCGGAACAATAGTCGGGTAGTGTCACTTGGCCACCGGGCTAGTTCAATAGTTTCGGAAGAAATAAAGCACAACATCTACCATTACTGTAACATACCTTCCCCGGCTCCGGTGGTTTGTTCTCATCGTCCGCCTTTGTGCGCTCGTCGCGGCGCCGCTGTCTGCCGTTGTGAACATGCTGAACAAACGAGAGGAATCTAGAGAGGACTGTACGTGGATAGGCAGACAGTCGGGACCCACCAGGTCTATGTCCGTATGCAAGCAAGTGCCTCATTGAAAAAAATATTTCCTCCTAATGCTATACTGACGTTGGGGCCCACGGGTTTGTCAACATAGTTACATTTTTTAGGTGCTTCGACGTAGTTACTAAAGGAGATAAATTTACAACAATGTCGGGGAGCCGGCAGGTATCATTTATTATCAGTGGGCCAGCAAGTATCAGCTGGGTTGTAGGCTGCCCCGTCTAGGCTTTCTGTTTTAACATGCGCAGCCCATGACATGCCGGTTTGTATTTTCTTGAGGGCCATCATGTATCGATCGGCCTAAGGACATCCCATCCTAGGTTTTATTTTTCCCAAAACATCCGCAACCCAACTTATGTATTTTTTTGAAGAAAACACAGAGGTCTGTTCTATTTTTCTATATAAGAATAGGAACGTCAGGTCCAACTTATGTTTCCCTTCTAACTATATTATATATAGTTTATTATTTTATATGTTATTATATATTATTGTTATTGTCATCATATATTTAACAGATACTTACATATATAAGAAAATAATTTCCCATGTCTTATTAAGTTATAAAAATAATATTTTAACAATAAAATCCTGTATTTTTTTACATTAAGGCAACGAAAATCCTGGTGATTGTGTACAAAAGCTTGGTAAGATTTAAGGACCAATGTAATAATAAAGCACTTATTATTTAAATATATTTATAACAAAATGCTCAGGCCTTGTTTATCTTTTGATAACATTGTTGTGCCCAACCCAACATTATTATTAGGACCCGCCCAACAAAGTCGTGTATTTCAAGAAAGTGCAAAAGGAAAAAAATAAATGGGCCGCATGGACGCTACATTATTCGTTCAGCCAGCCCAGCAAATTCGTGTATTTCGAGAAAGTGAAAATGGATTGTAGTTTTAAAAAAACTGAGCCGCATGGCCGCTACATTATTTGTTCACCCAGCCTGGCAAATGGACTGTAATTCTAAAAAAAGATCAAACTGTAAATTCTGAAAAAAATGGGTTGAATATGTGCCACATTTTTTTAGGCTGAAATGTGAGCCAATAGGTCAAAGCCAATGCAAGTCGTTGTCAACTTAGTCAACAAATGATTCTGACATTGATAGCCATCCGATTTACATCAAAAGACCAGCATCCATCTTCAATCTCTCGTCTTTTTCCTCCAGCACCGCCGGGACCACCTGCTCCCACCTCCTGCTGCTTGCAGCTCTGCTTAGCATGCTTCGCTGTGAAATGCTACCCCATCACTGTACATGCCATCCCTCCACCCCTCCACACCTCCCATTCTTCTCCATCGACTGTCGAACCACACCGCACCAGAACCAGTTAACGCTCGTACACCTCTCCATCTGCGACTCCACTCCCGCGTCTTCCCATCTCCGGCTCATTGTTGTTCGGGGCCTCGCCATCATCCACCACCTTGGATGCGCTTGGCGCGGCGTGGTGAACGCACAAAATAAATGAATACTCCCCATGCTATCTGGGACCCACCATAGTTGGATGCTGACTTGTGGGACTATTGATGTGAACGGAGGCTTTGTCAACTTAGTCAATATTTCTAGCTCTAGTGACCGTACGATGTCCATCCAACGACCGTGGTGCTTCTTCAACCTTTGCTCTTCTTGCTCCAGCCGCCCAAACCAGCAGTGGTCGTACTGCCTGCTCCTGCCTCCCGTGGCCGGCTCTGCTGCCGCGCAGGCCTGACCACCCCACCCTCTCCAACCTCTGGTCAGGCCATCCCTCTACTAACCCACAACCCATGTTATTCTGTGGCAACGGAAGCTTCACACTGCAGCCGAACCAATCAACCGTCATACTCCTCTCCGCGTGGGCATCCACTGTTGCGTCTTCCCCAGCTCCGTGTCGTCCCCTTCCTAGGCCTCGCCTAGTCCACCGGCTTCGTGCTCTCGGCACGGCTGGTCAATGTATTCAAGGAACAACTTCCATCAGAAGAGTACTGTATGTGGAGAGGCTGACAGCTAGGTCCACGATCGCAGCAAGGAAGTGCCTCCTTATGACACGCAAAATAATGATTCATCCACCTAACAACAGGGACCCACTGGACGGGCCACCGTATTTCGCGAAAAAAATGTTTTCCCCCAAACTTCTGGGACCCACCAGCTACATCTTCGCATGCAAGGAAGTGCGTCCGTATTATGGGCAAAAAATATGATTCTCCCCCTGACAGCTGGGACCCACCAGCTATATCTTCGCATGCAAGGAGGTGCTCCCTTACCTCCTAGATAGCTGGGACCCACCCGGTCGAACTGTACATAGGGTTGTATGTCTGGTCGCGAACGTGTACGTACATACTTGTCGATCAGTCCGTCTGCAGGCTACAACAATGAACCGTGTCCGAGTAAGGAAGGGCACGTGTCATAGTAGAGGCGCAGACGTAGCATGGCACGCAGTCCCGTCCATATCGTGTACACGTACGTACAACCAGGGTGCAATAAAGTAAATACGACCACATACATACATACAGGTGGGGTCTCGAACGCCTACTCGCGCATACGTACAGCCAGGGCTCATGTACATGGAGAGGCAACAGAGAGCAACGACAGCGTCCTATTCATCGACAGCCAACCGGCTGGGTCGGAACGGAGAAACTGCATCGTGTTCATCGGGAGGCAACGGAATGCGTCCTGTCATCGGGAGCCAACCGGCTTCGACATAACAGCCGAAACAAGGTCTGGCGTACCACAGAACAGAGGAAACAACCTTCTATTCGACCACCTACGGTTGAAAAGGGATCCTGTTCACTAGGAGGGGTCTGGCGTACCGCAAATCAAATTAAATGGACTTTTCTTCGACCTCCTACGGTCGAAACGGGGTCCTATTGATCGGGAGGGGTGTGGCGTACTGTAAAATGTAGAAAACGGACTTCTCTTTGACCTCCTACAGTCGAAACGGGGGTCCTGTTCAACGGGAGGGGTGCCGCGTACCGCAAAACAGGACTCCACGGGCTACTGTTGATCCACCATCGACCTCCGCTAGCCTCAATCTATGACTGTTCATCCACGGCGTCTCCGTCCTGCCTCCACCAGCTACTATTCATCCACGGGCTCCTATTCATACAGTCTCCATCGGCTACTGTTCAACCAGCCCTCCACCGGCTACTGTTCAACCAGCCCTCCACAGGGTCCTGTTCATCCACCCCCAACCGACTCAATTGGGGTCCATTACATCCAGCGGCAATGACCTCTACTACCACGGGGTCCTGTTCATCCAACCCCCATCAGGAACTGTTCATCCAACCCCCAACAACGCCCACTGTTCATCAAGAGGCAGCAGGTTCGATCGGTGAGGGAGTCCCAGACTAGGGGGTGTCCGGATAGCTGAACTATCATGGTCGGCCGGACTCCAAGACTAAGAAGATACAAGATTGAAGACTTCGTCCCTTGTCCGGATGGGACTTTCCTTGGCGTGGAAGGCAAGCTTGGCGATACGGATATGTAGATCTCCTACCATTGTAACCGACTTTGTGTAACCCTAGCCCTCTCCGGTGTCTATATAAACCGGATGGCTTTAGTCCATAGGACGAACAACAATCATACCATAGGCTAGCTTCTAGGGTTTAGCCTCCTTGATCTCGTGGTAGATCCACTCTTGTAACACATATCATCAATATTAATCAAGCAGGACGTAGGGTTTTACCTCCATCAAGAGGGCCCGAACCTGGGTAAAACATCGTGTCCCTTGTCTCCTATTACCATCCGCCTAGACGCACAGTTCGGGACCCCCTACCCGAGATCCGCTGGTTTTGACACCGACATTGGTGCTTTCATTGAGAGTTCCTCTGTGTCATCACCGATAGGCTCGATGGCTTCTTCGACCATCATCAACGACGCAGTCCAGGGTGAGACCTTTCTCCCTGGACAGATCTTCTTATTCGGCGGCTTTGCACTGCGGGCCAATTCGCTTGGCCGTCTGGAGCAGATCGAAAGCTACGCCCCTGGCCGTCAGGTCAGATTTGGAAGTTTGAACTTCACGGCTGACATCCGCGGGGACTTGATCTTCGATGGATTCGAGCCACAGCTGAGCGTGCCGCGCTGTCGCGGCGAGCATGATTTAGCTCTGTAGCCGGACAGTACCCAGGAGGCCGCACTCGAACCCGCTCCGATCTTCAATTCGGAGCCGGCTGCACAGATCGAGGACGGATGGCTAGACACCGCCTCAGGGGCTGCAACCTCTACGGCGATGGAGCCAAACAATGACCTTGTCCCTCATGAAGCTCATGACTCCGAGGTGCCGGACTCCTTGCCGGACTCCGAACCTCCAGCGCCCTCTCCGATCGAATCCAATCGGGCGCCAATCATGGAGTTCACCGCAGCGGACATCTTTCAACACTCACCTTTTTGGTGACATCTTGAGTTCGCTAAAGTATCTCTCGTTATCAGGAGAGCCCTGGCCGGACTGCGGTCAGGACGGTTGGGATGCGGACGACAAAGGAATTCAAAGCCCACCCACCACCCACTTGGTAGCCGCTGTCGACGATCTAACCGACATGCTAGACTACGACTCTAAAGACATCGACGGTATGGACGAAGATGCCGGAGACAACCAAGAACCAGCGCCTACCGGGCACTGGAAAGCCACCTCATCATATGACATATACATGGCGGATATCCCAAAGGATGGGAATGGCAAAGGAACAGAGGAGGATGACCCCTCCAAGAAACAGCCCAAGCGCCGGCGTCAGGGGCGCCTCTCTAAATCCCGCCACAGCAAGAATGAAGATTCCGGCACCGGAGATAATAATACACCAGACAGTGCCGAAGACAACCCACTCCAGCAAGATCCAGCAGGAGGATGGAGACGCCAGCCCTCATGAGAGAGCGGCATAAGAAGAGGTAGAGGATTATATGCCTCCCTCCGGAGACGAAGCAAGCCTCGACGACGATGAATTCGTCGTGCCCGAGGATCTCGTCGAACAAGAGCGTTTTAAACGCAGGCTTATGGCCACGGCGAACAGCCTCAAGAAAAAGCAGCAACAGCTTAGAGCTGATCAAGATCTGCTAGCCGACAGATGGACTGAAGTCATCGCGGCCGAAGAGCATGAGCTCGAACGCCCCTCCAAAAGCTACCCTAAACGCAAGCTGATCCCCCGATTAGAGGAGGAAGCGTATGAACCCGCATCACCAGGAGACAATACGGCTGACCGACCACCCCGTGGTCGCGACAGAGAGGCCTCTATGCCCTTCACTAGACCCGTACCCGAGCATCGCTCGAAAAGCACAAGGCCACAGGGGAACGCTCCGGACTTGCGAGATATATTGGAGGATAAGGCAAGACAATCAAGATCGATCTATCGATCACGTGGGTGCCCCACGGTACGTGACGACAGCCGTCGCACCGGACAAAGTAAGTCCGGCCGGGTCGAACAAAACAGACAAAGTTTTTCTGAGCTCCGTCGTGATATCACCCAGTACAGAGGCGCCGCACACCCACTATGCTTCCCAGATGAAGTAATGGATCATCAAATCCCCAAAGGGTTTAAACCCGTGAATATCGAATCTTACGATGGCACAACAGACCCCACGGTTTGGATCAAAGACTATCTTCTTCACATCCACATGGCCCGCGGTGACGATCTTCACGCCATCAAATATCTCCCCCTCAAGCTTAAAGGACCAGCCCAGCATTGGCTTAACAGCTTGCCAGCAGAGTCAATTGGGAGTTGGGAAGACCTGGAAGCCGCATTCCTCGATAACTTTCAAGGCACGTATGTGAGACCACCAGACGCTGACGACCTAAGCCACATAATTCAACAGCCAGACGAATCGGCCAGACAATTCTGGACACGGTTCTTAACCAAGAAAAACCAAATCGTCGACTGTCCGGATGCGGAGGCCCTCACGGCCTTCAAGCATAACATCCACGACGAGTGGCTTGCCCGGCACCTGGGACAGGAAAAGCCGAAATCCATGGCAGCCCTCACATCACTCATGACCCGCTTTTGCGCCGGTGAGGATAGTTGGCTAGCACGCAGCAACAACCTCAGCAAAAATTCTGGCAGTCCGGATTTCAATGACCGAAATGGCAGGTCGCGTCGTAACAAAACCAAGCGCCGCATCAACGGCGACAATAGTGAGGATACATCAGTCAATGCCGGATTCAGAGGCTCTAAACCTGGTCAGCGGAAAAAGCCATTCAAAAGAACTGCTCCGGGTCCGTCCAATTTGGACCGAATACTCGACCGCTTGTGCCAGATACACAGCACCCTTGAAAAGCCAGCTAACCACACCAATAGGGACTGTTGGGTATTCAAGCAGGCAGGCAAGTTAATTGCCAAAAACAATGACAAGGGGCTGCATACCGATGACGAGGAAGAGACCCGACCGCCGAACAATAGAGGACAGAAGGGTTTCCCCCCACAGGTGCGGAAGGTGAACATGATATACGCAACACACATACCTAAAAGGGAGCGGAAGCGTGCACTCAGGGATGTATACGCGATGGAGCCAGTCGCCCCGAAGTTCAATCCATGGTCCTCCTGCCCGATCACTTTTGACCGAAGGGACCACCCCAACAGCATCCGCCACGGCGGATTCGCCGCATTGGTCTTAGACCCAATCGTCGATGGATTTCACCTCACCAGAGTCCTGATGGACGGCGGCAGCAGCCTGAACCTGCTCTATCAGGATACAGTGTGCAAAATGGGCATAGACCCCTCAAGGATTAAACCTACCAAGACGACCTTTAAAGGCGTCATACCAGGTGTAGAATCCAATTGTACAGGCTCAGTTACACAGCGGCTATCATGCCTTGCTCGGACGTACCGCATTTGCAAAGTTCAACGCGGTGCCGCACTACGCATACCTCAAGCTCAAGATGCCAGGCCCTCGAGGAGTCATCACGGTCAACGGAAACACTGAACGTTCTCTCCGAACGGAGGAACACACA
The DNA here is from genome assembly GCF_018294505.1 of Triticum aestivum. Lineage (NCBI taxonomy): Eukaryota > Viridiplantae > Streptophyta > Magnoliopsida > Poales > Poaceae > Triticum > Triticum aestivum. The sequence goes on from NC_057801.1 coordinate 380,020,203, forward strand.
GCGGCTCTCGCGGCAGAAGTACAATGCAGCCTCTTAAGGCAATTCTCGAGTCCGGCCGTTAAGCGGTCGGACATAGCTAAGCGCGCCCGAAGTAACCTGCAACAAGACCACCTGGCACGTTCCGAGCACGCGTAGCAGTGCGGCCCCAACCCCAGCCCCTGCAAAACGTCAAAACAGGTCCTTCGCGTACACCATTATGCTCTGAAGATACCATGGGCATGGGGAGAGGGGCACGACCACGATAAGCCCAGACTGCGGCTCAACCACACCAGGGGCTCTCAAGTGTGTTGTTCTTTTTTTTTCTTTTTACCTTTTATTTTTTACCCACAGGACTCCGTTCGTCAGAAGCCCTGTCCGACAGCAGACCTGCCGAACTCACGATGCAACAGTCAGGGAAGGATAAAGGCTACAACGAATATACAGGTGGTCTCCATTACGAGCATTTTTATACACCAATCCGCAGCCTACCCCTGGAGGGGGACATGTTTAACAGTCCCATCCCTTGCTTATCACACTATTTGTATCGTTCTGCATTCATAGCAGCACTTATTGAATAAAACAATGCAGCACCTTTTTGCTTATAATTGCATTTCTTTTCATACATATGTTCATTTACGACATGTCGCATCCGTACACTTTGGTACGGTTAAAACACACCAGGGGCTTATGTTTCCCGCATCATGGTGTGATAAGTCCGAACACTTTCACAAGTGCGGCACCCCGAACTTATAGCATTATATGCATCGGCTCCGAATCATGTCTTGGGTCAATAGTTGGGTTTGCCCGGCTCCCATGTTTTGGTACCTTACGTTCCGTTGTATCGGCTAAGGTAGCACTGGGAGAACCACTGCGATTGCGCCCCAGTTGAGCTGGGTTAACGCCTCAGTGGAGAAAGCTAAAACTTACCATCATGATGAGGCGAGAGCTGGTCGCTGTTCGAGAGGTTTTTGTGAGTCCTTAAAGGCTTATGCCGCTTAGAGCGAGGAGCCGGATCTTGTCCGGCCCAGGCGTGGATAGCGCCCCAAATTCGGCCTTTCGAAGACTAGGGGCTTCGCCGAAATTTAAAATTATAGAATTCTATGGCTAAGTGAGAGTGTTCAAGCATTATAAGTCCGGTTGCCTTGTTCGCTGTGTTGAGCGCCTCCCTAGATTGACCCAAAAATGGGAACAAGAGTGCTCAAGTTTATCCTGAACACCCCAGCACTCGTGGCATGGGGGCTGAAGCCGACGACTTGCCATCTCTCAGATTTGATAAACAGCCGCAGAGAAGGTAATATTTTAAATTAACAAGCATTGCTTAGCGCATATGAACTAAGTTTTCAGGGCACATGATAACAAAATGCGAGTCTACTCAAAAATTACATCTTTGGAGCACTCCCCCGCAATAGTGCGGGCGCCCTTCAGCACACTCTTATAATACATCTCGGGCGTGCGATGCTCCTTGCCCTCTGGTGGCGGGTCCGTCACAAGCTTCTGGGCATCCATCTTGCCCCAGTGCACCTTTGCGCGGGCAAGGGCCCGACGGGCACCCTCAATACAGGCAGAGTGCTTGATGACTTCAACCCACGGGCACGCATCCACCAGCCGCCGCACCATGCCGAAGTAGCTCCCAGGCATGGTCTCCTTAGGCCACAGCCGAACTATGAGGCCCTTCATGGCCTGTTCGGCCGCCTTGTGGATCTCGACCAACTGCTTCAGATGGTCGCTAAGGGGCACCAGATGTCCGGCCTCAGCATACTGAGACCAGAAGACCTTCTCCGTCGAGCTCCCCTCCTCTGCCCGGTAGAATGGGGCAGCATCGGACACGCTGCAAGGAAGATCTGCGAATGCTCCTAGAGAGCTCCAAATTCGGGTAAGCAACAGGTAATTAACACTCACATGCTTACTTTGCATGAAAAATGCCTTACCTGCTGCTATTTTCTTCACCGCCTCAATCTCCTGGAGGGCCTTGTAGGCTTCGGCCTTAGCGGCTTTGGCACTCTCAAGAGCCGTTGCAAGCTCAGACTCTCGAGTCTTCGAGTCACGCTCCAGGCTCTAATGTTTTTTCACGAGATCCTAGAGCTCTTGCTGTACCTCCGCCACCCGCGCCTCCTGCTTCTCTCGCTCGGTGCGCTCCGCGGCCGCATTGCGTTTGGCCGCGGCCACCGCCTCTTTCAGGGTCGCCACCTCGTTAGTGGCCCCTGCAATACCCACGTTATCCTTGTCATTCTTTTGCAACCAAAATCCTTTTCTGTAAGGTACAATTTTAATAAGGCGTTACTCACCTTGCTTATCCTCGAGCTGCTTCTTGGCACGGCCGAGCTCGTTCTCGGACCGCTCGAGGTTTTCCTTCAAAGTATTGACCTCCGCTGTCAGTGCGGCAGAGGTCAACAGCGCAGCCTGCAATCCCATATTCACATATTTATTATGACTCCTGCGTATATCTTTTTAGATCCTCAGTCCGGCTTTTCTTTCCGAACACTGAACCGAGCATCAGGGGCTACTGTCTATGCGGTACCATTCTATACATATTGAAATTCTTACCTCAAAGCCTGTTAGAAGGCTGCTGCAGGCTTTGGTCAGCCCGCTCTTGGCGAGCTGCACCTTCTGAATCATCGCACTCATCACGGTGCGGTGTTCCTCTTTGATGGAGGCACCATTGAGCGCCTCCAGCAAGCTATCCGGCGCCTCCGGTTGGACGGAGGCTGCCGGCGTCACGGTCTTGCCCTTCTTACGAAGGGGTCGCCCGCCGGACTCCGGAGCCACTGTGGGTTCCGGGGCCGAGTGCGGTGCAATGTCCAGGAGGTTGTCCTGCGACACCTCTGGGGCCCTCTCCTCCTGGTGGGTCCCTTCCTGGGATCCGACCTCGGCATCGTCCGTGTCACGGGGGGTGGAGGCAGTCGGAAGAGAATACATATCCGACGCACCTAAGGACCCGCTCGATGAAGCGGGAAGATCATCCTTAGGCGGACTGCAGGGTTGTATGCGGCATTAGAAAGACATTATGTGGCGAAAAATATAAACCTTGAAGTTATTCGGGAGTCCGGATACTTACGATCTCGCCAGGGGCTTGGCCCTTGGAGGCCAGTCCTCGTCGTCATCACTGGTGTTGGCGGAGCAGTCCGGGGGAAGAGTTTTTCCCTTCTTGGACCCTTCAGCCTCCCTTGTTGGGGAGGCCTTCCTTTTCTTCCCTCCCCCTGCTGGGGGAGAGGCTTTCCTCTTCTCCTCCTCACCTTGGTGGGAGGAGTCGGCCTCGGATTCATCATCCGATAGCACCTAAAAACGGGAACTCTTTCGAGTCCCCATGGCCTTCTTCTTGGCCTTCTTCTCCGGCACCACGTGGGGTGCCGGAGCCAGCAGCCCCGTTAGGCGGGCGTCCGCTGGGTCCTCTGGCAATGGGGCCGGACAGATAGTCTGTTCAGCCTTCGCCAGCCAGTCCTGTCAAAGGTAAAGGGAGTTTAGATCCCGCATAGAGTCAAACTATGGAAAAAAGTGGCAAAATCACTTACCTCGTCAGCTGGACGCTGCGAGCGGAATCCGCGATCTTCGGTAGCGGATGCGGGAGCCTCGGCGCCCTTGAACAACACCTTCCAGACATCTTCGTACATAGTGTCGAAGAGCCCGCTCAGAGTCTGGTGCTACGCCGGATCAAACTCCCACATGTTGAAGCCCTGTTGTTGGCACGGGAGAATCCGACGGATGAGCATGACCTGGACTATGTTGACAAGCTTGAGCTTCTTGTCCACCAACTTCTGGATACAGGCTTGGAGTCCGGTCAGCTCCTCCGAATCCCCCCAGATCCGGCCACTCTCTTTCCAGGAGGTGAGCCGTGTAGGGATGCCGGATCTAAATTCGGGGGCCACTGCCCAATCAGGGTCACGCGGCTCGGTGATGTAGAACCACCCCGATTACCACCCCTTAATGGTTTCCATGAAAGTGCCCTCTAGCCACGTAACGTGGGACATCCTGCCCACCATGGCGCCTCCGCACTCCGCTTGGCTGCCCTTCACAACCTTCGGCTTGACACTGAAGGTCTTGAGCCACAAGCCGAAGTGGGGCTGGATGCAGAGGAAGGCCTCGCACACGACGATAAACGCCGAGATGTTGAGGATGAAATTCGGGGCCAGATCATGGAGATCTAGGCCGTAGTAGAACATGAGCCACCGGACAAAGGGATGAAGTGGGAAGCCCAGTCCGCAGAGGAAATGGGGAAGAAATACTACCCTCTCATGGGGCCTAGGGGTGGGGATGAGCTCTCCCTCGTCGGGGAGCCGGTGCGCGATGTCGCTGGACAAATATCCGGCGTCGCACAGCTTCTGGATCTGCCCCTCCGTGACGGAGGAGGCCATCCACTTGCCTCCTGCTCCGGACATAGTTGGAGAAGGTTGAGGTGAGAAGTGCGGACTTGGGCGCTGGAGCTCGAGTTCGCGGAAATGGATAAGCCAAGGAGGAAGAAGGCGCAGGTAATAGGCTTGGATCTTTATCCCCTTATATGGGCCGACAAAAACATGTGTCCCCACCGGCCTGGTAAAACTCGCTTATCTCCCAAGTGTCACAATCAATGGCGCGGTTGGGTTACCCACGTCCGTATTGATGGGAAACCCGGAATAAGGGGAACACGATCTCTGCTTCGACAAGACGTGCCAAGGAAACCGCTTCGCTAAACGCGCGGAGGTGGAACAATAAAAACAATTTGAGTAAAGGCTTGGTAGTGGTATGACGTCACGCCACAAAATACGTCAGCAGATTGAACTTGTGTAATATTATTCTCTCTACGGTGGTACGTGGAATTTATTTTTGCAGAGTCGGACACTATCTTGATGTTCACAATCTTCTATAAATTATTCGGAGGAAGAACCCGCCTTGCAATGCCGAAGACAACATGCGTGCCGGACTCGTCGTCGTTGAATCTTGGTTCAGGGGCTACTGAGGGAGTCCCGGACTAGGGGGTGTCCGGATAGCCGAACTATCATGGTCGTCCGGACTCCAAGACTATGAAGATACAAGATTGAAGACTTCGTCCCGTGTCCGGATGGGACTTTCCTTGGCATGGAAGGCAAGCTTGGCGATACGGATATGTAGATCTCCTACCATTGTAACCGACTTTGTGTGACCCTAGCCCTCTCCGGTGTCTATATAAACCAGATGGCTTTAGTCCATAGGATGAACAACAATCATACCATAGGCTAGCTTCTAGGGTTTAGCCTCCTTGATCTCGTGGTAGATCCACTCTTGTAACACATATCATCAATATTAATCAAGCAGGACGTAGGGTTTTACCTCCATCAAGAGGGCCCGAACCTGGGTAAAACATCGTGTCCCTTGTCTCCTGTTACCATCTGCCTAGACACACAGTTCGGGACCCCCTACCTGAGATCCGCCGGTTTTGACACCGACAATCGGCTTCAGTTAGCAGCAGTAGTGAAGGAATCGCTCGATCGGGTTCACTTAACAGCCAGGGATCAATCGATCTCTTGGGTTCAGTAACGCGTAGCGAGTGCAATCGCTCGGGTTGAGTAGGCGAATGCCTCGATCGGGTTCAGTTAGAGCCCAACGCCTCGCACCGACGCGTGTACATGTACGAGAGAAATGCACAGTCCCTCTGTGCATCGCTCGGCCCCGACCACCCACCATAACCGGGAACTCCCCGATATTTTCCTCTCCCTTGCTTCTACAATGATTTTTTCCGTCATGGACGTCCAAAGAATGTCATGCAGCCGCGTCTCCCCGCCCAGGATGAAAAGCCCATTTTCTGTCATGATTTTTTTCATAGAAGTAGGAGCCCACCACATCTATGATGATACTGGGTTTTGCCGCAATTATCGTCAAAGAAGTGTCATAAGCATGATAGAAAAAAATTGTTCGGCCCAAATTGTCACGGATGTGTCTTTTCATCTGTAGTGGATATGCATATGCATGAAAGAAATGGGATAGATAAAATTTTGTTTGAACAATGACCTCTGCTTAATCAGAATTTGCCTATTGAATCTATATGAGGTCCTCTACCTAAAGGTGATCCTCTGTTTGAATTAAAACGATTGCCAAACAATTTGAAATATGCTTATCTTGATGAGAAAAAGATATATCATGTTATTATTAGTGCTAACCTTTCAGAACATGAAGAAGAAAGGTTATTGAAAATTCTGAAGAAGCACCGGGCCGCTATTGGATATAGTCTTGATGATCTTAAAGGCATTAGCCCCACTCTCTGCCAGCACAAGATTAATATGGAACCTGATGCTAAACCCATTGTTGATCATCAATGAGGTTTAAATCCTAAAATGAAAGAAGTGGTAAGAACTGAAATACTAAAGCTCCTAGAAGCAGGTATAATCTACCCCATAGCTGATAGTAGGGGGTAAGTCCCGTTCACTGTGTCCCCAAGAAGGGAGGTATTACTGTTGTTCCTAGTGATAAAAATGAACTTATTTCACAAAGAATTGTCACTGGATACAGAATGGTAATTGATTTTAGAAAATTAAATAAAGAAACTAGAAAAGATAGTTACCCTCTGTCTTTCTTTGATCAAATGCTGGAAATATTATCTAAGAACACACATTTTTGTTTTCTCGATGGATATTCTGTTTTTTCTCAAATACCCATTTCACAACCTAATCAAGAGAAAACCACCTTTACTTGTCCTTTTGGAACTTATGCCTATAGATGTATGCCTTTTGGTTTATGCAATGCACCTACTACCTTTCAAAGATGTATGACTGCTACATTCTCTGATTTTTGTGAAAAGATTGTTGAGGTTTTCATGATAAATTTTCCATTTACAGAACTTATTTTGATGATTGCTTAAGCAACCTTGATCGAGTTTTGCAGAGATGCGAGCAGACTAACCTTTTCTTGAATTGGGAGAAGTGCCACTTTATGGTCAATGAAGGTATTTGTCTTGGGACATAAAATTTCTGAACGAGTTATTGAGGTGGATAAAGCCAAAGTTGATGCAATTCAGAAAATGCCATGTCCCAGAGATATTAAAGGTATCCGTAGTTTTCTCGGTCATGATGGCTTCTGTAGGAGATTTATTAAAGACTTCTCTAAAATTTCTAGGCCTCTGACAAATCTTTTACAAAAGGATGTTCCATTTGTTTTTGATGATGATTGTGTAGAAGCCTTTGAAACACTTAAGAAAGCCTTAATTTCTGCACATATTGTTCAACCACCTGATTGGAACTTGCCTTTTGAAATTATGTGTGATGCTAGTGATTATGTTGTTGGTGTTGTTTTAGGACAAATAGTTCATAAGAAATTAAATGTTATTCATTATGCTAGTAAAACTCTAGATAGTGCCCAAAGAAATTATGCTACTACTGAAAAAGAATTTTTAGCAGTGGTGTTTGCTTGTGATAAATTTAGATCTTACATTGTTGATTCTAAAGTGATTGTTCACACTGATCATATTGCAATAAAATATCTTGTGGAAAAGAAAGATGCTAAACCTAGACTCACTAGGTGGGTTCTCTTGCTACAAGAATTTGACTTACTTATCACTAATAGAAAAGGAGCAGAGAACCCCATAGCCGATAACTTGTCTAGGTTAGAGAACATTCTTGATGACCTACAACCTATTAATGATAGTTTTCCTGATGAGCAATTAGCTGCAATAAATGTTTCTCATAACACTCATTGGTATGTTGACTATGCTAATTATATTGTTGCTAAATATATACCACCTAGCTTCATGTACTAACAAAAGAAAAAATTCTTTTATGATTTAAGACATTACTTTTGGGATGACCCACATCTTTATAAAGAAGGTGTAGATGGTATTATTAGACATTGTGTACTTGAGCATGAACTGGGACAAATCCTACGAAAATGTCACTTCGAAGCTTATGGAGGGCATCATGCGGGAGAGAGAACTGCTCACAAGGTATTGCAATCTAGTTTTTATTGGCCTACTCTCTTAAGGATGCCCGTAAGTTTGTTTCATCTTCTGATGAATGCCAAAAAATTGGTAATATTGGTAAGCGTCAGGAAATGCCTATGAATTATTCTCTTGCTACTGAACCATTTGATGTTTGGGGTTTCGATTTCATGGGACCTTTTCCTTCCTCTAATGGGTATACACATATTTTGGTTAATGTTGATTATGTCACTAAGTGGGTAGAAGCTATTCCAACTAGTAGTGCTGATCACAATACTTCCATTAAAATGTGTAAAGAAGTTATTTTCCCGAGGTTTGGAGTCCCTAGATATTTAATGACTGACTAATGATGAGTCATCTCCTGATTTATCTTGTTGTTGACCATGTTAACAACACCAGACGGCGGCTGGCACAGCGAGAGAACCAAGGCGGAGTACGACGGCAAGGCCTTGGACGGGAATGAACAACAGCCATGGAAGATGCAGCAGTGTAGTGGCAGGTGGAGGGGAGTACGAGGGCAACAACATGCAAGTCAAGCATACAAATGGTACAAAAAGCCCTAGGATTAATTGTTCATCAAATTTTTAGACAAAACCCAGATTGAACATGACAGTAACATCTAACCCAACCACTCTCTTTGGCAGTCACAAACAAATGGATCGGTCTGATCCATAAAATCAACATCCTGTGCAAAAAAATATTTCAGGATGTCTACAACTTGTTGTAAATAGAAGCCGAGCACGTTTAGAAGCCCATTTGTCCACCTGAAACTTCTATTTTTGCTGTTCAACATGTTCGTCCGTGAGAAATCTCTTGTTGTAAAAATTAAGCCTCATGGACAATAGTAACCTCGCATTCAATAGGAAGAATGTGACAAAGCTTCTGTTTGCCTGGTTGGATGCATATCGTCCCATCGTTATTGTCCTCAAACGAATTGCATGAGAACTGAGAAAATCCTTGTGCTTATTACGTCAACGATTGGTTATATGTTTTTCTCCATGTGGTTCTGCCTAAGTAGACATGAAGATTGAAAATATTTAAGGTCTGAAAAAAGAGTACGTCAAAAGAACGACATCTGAACAGTTAATTCTAGTGCAATATATACGGGCTTTAATGTGCATGAAATCATCACCTCTATGTATAAATTCTCCAGAGAATGAAAGCATCGCAGCAAGCCAATAATTATGTCGAAATCAAAACTATACATTCTGATATATATGATCTTGACAGAATCCAGCAGCATTGATAGGCTATCAATGGACGAATCTTCATTTAGCATATAACATAATATTAGTACCCAAAGTTTACTCCAAGATGATATAAAACTTATGCGCACAAATGAAAAATGCAGCATATGATTACAAATGTGTAGATGATAATATACGGTGCCTGAAAAGTAAGGATCCAAACACCAACTCCTTGTGATTATTAAACGGGTCACGAATTACACCCAAGGTCTCCAGTTTGGGCGCAGAGACGACAGGTATTTCTGAAGGTGTATAACAATTATGAAGGAGCAACCTTTCATGTGAAGGGGCATTTTCGATGATGAACTGATGTCCTTTAAAACAAATTCCAATGCTTTTAAGGTGAGGCGACTTTATTTGGAGACAACTGATACCGATTTCTATTCCCAAAACAATCAGCAAGCGCTCCAGGGCAGGGCAACTGGAGTGGATGATGTTGTGTAGTGAGGCCTCCGACAGATAAACCACCACAAGCGAAAGTTTTTTTAGCAGTGGGAGTCGAAGCATTTGTACCAGATCGTCTGGTAGATGGCACCGGGCGAAGGTGGCGGTGTAGAGAGAGGAGGAAAATCGCGAGATGGACAACGGTGGTGTGGGCACGAATTCTTGGTGTGTTCATGGTATGAAACTTTTGTGGTAATGGTACAACTCAAACTGCTGGAGTTTTCCGACTTCAGGGGATGTCAGCCAAGCGTCCACCTTGCGGGTATGGACAAGAGGTAGCTTGTCGGGATGCAGAGGCATTGAACGGGGCTCTGCTGGTGAGAAGAGACGATGGCTCTGAGGAGATCGAATTCAGGAAGGACAGATATCTGATGACAGTCGAGATTGAGGGGCACGGTGCGCCATAGAGGGCGCCACCGAGTTGAGAGGACTTGTGTGCGGCAGCAATCCTTGGTGGGGAGAAGCGATATGATCTCCTCAAGGATGACGCCCGGAAGATTGCTGATGCGGTCCACCGGAGATTCTACCGGTTCGTCAAATCCGGGGGGGGGGGGGCTCGCCGCTTCTCCCCGCGCTACCGGGTGCGGGATCTACAACCAGCTTCGCCGCTGGTGGGAGCCTCGTCTTCTTGGCGCTAGGGCCAGCCGACTCCATTTTCCTTGTGGGCGTCGCGCCGAGCTCACGGGTTTGAGCAGAGTAGCCAGAGACGAGCCTAGTGGCAGTGTGAGTGGGGAAGAAGGAGGGCTAGGGATTTCTGTAGGAGTGGAAGAAGGGGAGCAGGCGTTTTCTGTACGAGTGAGGAAGAAGGCGAGCAAGGTTTTCTGGATGAGTGAGGAAGATTGGGGAGCGGGGGGAATTGGGGGGAGATGGACGCGGGAGAGCGAGTTGTTCGTGTTTATAAGGCCCGCTGCACTAACCAATCGCTTTTTCCCAAGAACGGCTCTCTTCTTTTGCGTTGCTGCATTGGAGCTGGCGCATAAACTTGGCTGACTGGCCATGCATGCAGGATGCATGTGACCGCCGGCCACTGCATGCGCCTGGTTTGTTACTAGGCCTATTTAATAGGGTGGTTATGGAGTAAATTAAGGAGATTTATTTTCTCTGTGTGCATCCACCAAATTAGAAGATGCGGTACTAGATGCAGACACTCACATTAAACTAACATTCAGAAGAACAAAAGTTCAGCATGTCTATGCATCTCAATGATTCACCATACTATAACCAATACAAAGCTGTGAGAAGGTGTGGAAATAAAGAAAATCGGTCGATGCTTCTCTGAGCAAAGGGCCTCCCTGCGCACGCATTAATTTCCTGGGCATGCTTGTTTCTTCTCAATGTTGCGAGCACTTTGAGGATGTTGGCAACTCCACAGCTAGCTAGCTGCCTCATCTTGCAATTGATGCTGACAGATTTGCAGCAAACACATGAGGCAATAGAGATGACTCAACATGGGTCCATATTGCGTAGTTCCCCTGAAATCATATTCATTGTCCTGAATCTGAAAAGATAGGAAAACAGTAGCTATACTTAAATGGTTTGCAAAACAGTAGCACATATCAATAGCTCGGCATGACAAAACACGATCTTCTGGACGAAGGGGATACTGACCTGCCTGAGGAAGATTATATATAATTTCATAAGTCCTTGGTTGATTTCCACCTTCGGCTGCACTGCTTGTTTGCTCCTCCACACATGACAGGATCATTCCGCACTGCATTCAGCAAGTCAACATACGAATAAGCTAATTTCATATTGCGGTGGTCATTGTACCTAGTTACGAATGTAGGAATACCTAGAGCACCATGAGGTTAGCTGACAGCAGGTACATGCAGGCATATAAATTTTGTGCGGTGCTACCAAAGTTGAGGTTTGTATCCCCTCCCGTTGTGAGAATTCTTCTTGAAGTTGGTAGAATGTGGCGGCTTATTCTTTGCATCAAACTTGCCTTTCCCCTGAGATTTGTTCTTGTTGTTTTGGGGCTGGTTGGGCTGGAAGTTCTTCTTGTGTACCATATGGGCACTAGAAGCTCCCTCAGCGACCCGAGCACATGTGTCTTTTGCTCTTGCCTTCTCCTCAAAATCAAGAGTGCTAAGGAGATCGAAAACAGAAAACTCATGTCTCTTGTTTTTCGGAGAAGTAGCAAAATCATTCCAAGAAGGTGGAAGCTTGGCAATGATGGTCCCAGCAACAAATTTGTCCGGCAACACACACTTAAAGTACTCAAGTTCATTAGAGAGTGACTGTATCTCATGAGTCTGCTGAACAACAGAGCGCTCATCAGTCATCTTGTAGTCACAGAATTGCTCCATGACGTACAACTCGTTGCCAGCGCCTGAGGGCCCAAACGTGGCCTCGAGCGCAGCCCACATGTCTTTGCCGATATGAGACGACATATATGAATCCACAATGGAATCGTCAAGAACACTCAGCAGAGCGGCTTTGAAGAGGGTATCCATGTTCTGAAAAGCTTCCTGCTGTGTAGGATTAAGATCGCCCTCAGGCTTACCCTTAGTGGCGTCATAACAGTACATGATCTGAAACCAATATACTGCTCTTGTGCGCCACCTTTTATATTGCACCCCCTTAAAAGTAGGCGGCTTAAAAAGCGCAACAAAACCACTCAGAGTAAATTGCTTGTAATCAGGTTTTTGGATTGGATTGTTGAATATATGAGCAATTTAGTATGAGATTTAATCTGGATCAGCAGTAAATAGATCATGACGACAATTGCAAACATCAAAGTAATGATGTGGACTAAACAAGGAGGACAGAATCACATACTATACAGTGGGAGCAGAACCAATGTGGTTGATGTTGTCACTCATGTCGTTGATGAAGAGGTTACCGAGGTCGGGGAACAAGGCTGTCTTTGAGGAAGTCGTCGCTGACAACAGTCACAGGAGTGTGCTCCCCAAAAATCTGATCGTCCCTCTCCCGTACAGGATCATGAAAGGCGGGGTTCGGAGGACTATTGTCCCTTCTCGTGGTGCACGCCGGAAGGAGGGATGGAGAAGAATTGCGTGGCGGCGTGAAGATCTGGAACGGTGCGAAACCATATGATACAACAGCGGCTAGGGCAGAGCATGTTAGGTCTATCGTGTGAGTATAATAGTAGGCCTTTGGCCCCCAAACCCCACGTCCAAGTCAATAATAGCTCAAAAAAAGGCAATAATATCCCCACCAAGGTTTGTCTCAAAAAAATGGAGGAATTAAGGCGTCCGTTAGTCCCTTTAGTATAAATAAAATATCATTAATAATGGCCCCACCTTTTATCTCAGAAAGTATGTTGGAGTACAACCGGCTACACGTTTACAATCCGCTTCTCTTCTCTCTCCTCTTCTCTCTCCTTCAACTAAGCACAAATACTATATTTAAATCCTTATAGCCTACTTATGTCATCTAATTGTAGTACTTGCTCTAAAGTTACTCTCCACTGTGTAGTCTGAAATGCCGGGCATGCAGCGGGCAGTGCCCTCAGTCGGCGCGCCACTTCAACGGCGGAAGCAGTGAGAGGTCGTGTCGCCCTGACTTGCCATCAATGTGGAGCGGCGGGCTCAGCTGGCGCCGGGCGAGAAGCGCGCGCGGGAGGGGGGAGGGATTTTTGTTGGGCCAAGAAGGTGAGAAGCCAACTTGGGATCGGTCCGGACGAGGAAATATCATGTGCTCCCATACTCTGCATATGACACTAGTCTATGTTACTACTCCCTCCTTTCCGGTTTACAGAGATGTTTAGAGTAACATAGTAATATGTTACAGTATAAGTTACTCCCCACTATGACCAGCCTTGGCCTCTCCCAGTGCTCCACCATGTATAGCTGCTAAGCCTGCCACGTAGGCATAAAATATGATGTGGCACCAATAAACTAAGCACCTATGCATTGAAGACTTGAGTTACTAAGCCATTTAATGCACTTAGCACCTCATCTAAAGAGCATGGTTAATAGTATAGCCAGCTGCTGGCTATAAGCCAGTGCCATGTCATCTATACAGCCCATCTTATAGTCAACATGTACAATAGTAGATCAAAAGAGTGTACTACTTTTTTATTATGTGGCCCACCTTTCATTCTCACAAAGTGCCTAGGAGCACGTGCTAGAGCTGGCTCTTCACGAAGACCCCGCTTACCTTCTCTCTCCTCTTCTCTTTCCTCCAACTAAGTAGAAATATAATAGTTTATTCCTTATAACCCGCTGACTCAACTCTATTGTACTTTCTCTAAGCACATCTAAGCACTTAGTAGCACCCCCTTGACCGTGGACCTTGACGGTGTACGTCACCTTGTGTCTCATAATTTTCCTCGTCATCATCTGAGTCCTAGAAGATCTCACCCACATCATCATTAGCATGCAGCCGCCTTGATAGACAACGTGCGCAGAAGGAGTAGAGGCAACTGGGGACGCACCACCACCACGTCGTGGGCACTCCGTATGTGCTCGTGTGCGTGTAGCGTGCATGTTTTTCCATCGGTGCTAGCTCTAAGGCCGAGGCTGCGGTCGTCTTCGTCTCCGACTAGTAGTTGAGCAACGCCGACAAAGAGGTGCTGCAAGAGATACGTATGCACCGTTGCGTGTGAGCTTCGCCGTAGCACGACGAACCGGACGTCGCCGCGGATGGTGCACGCCTCCATGCAGCCGAGTGTGTGCGCATGCATGTGTTATTCACGTGCATTCTGCGGCCGAGCGTGTGTGCATGCACGTGTTGTGTACATCCGTTGGGTGCTCGATGCTGTGCACGTATGTGCATGAGTTGGATCAGATGGAGTTAGTGCGTTTGCTTGTGTACATGCGTGACTGCATGCGTCCTGTACATGCGTGGCTTGTTGCGTGGTTATCAATAATTCAATATAAACTACTCCCTTCATTCCTAAATATAAGTCTTTCTAGCCATTTCAAATAGACTACAACATATGGATGTATGTACACATACTTTAGAGTGTAGATTCACTCATTTTGTTTCGTATGTAGTCCCTTATTGAAATCTCTAAAAAGACTTATATTTGGGAACGGAGGGAGTATAAAACATCTTCAACTTAGCATCCTGATGTAGAGTTTCTAGTGGTTAGCGAAAAATTCTTGTTCTTTTATTTGTTTATAGGGGGGCAGGCGGCAAAAAACAGGGGAAAACACGCAAGGTTCCTTGCAGACGCTCCACCGCGAGGTTCCTTGCTCCTTCTCGGTCATCGGGAATCTATGCTCTTCAACTCTTTTCTTTTACGTGAGCTTTGTTCATCCTTTTCCCAACACGCGAGACATCTAGCATCAAGGTGCATGTGTCATGCAAGAAAATGGAGAAAATTAGATAAGCAGTGCGTAAGTGAATCGTGCGGGGGAAAAGCGGGGGAAACCCTTTTTTGTAAGTGAGTCGTGCACTTCGATAGCACCTACGCAATATTTTTTCTTCGTTAATAGTGCACGTACTCAATGACGGAGCACGGGATGGTAGCAATGACATGGCCAGCCCTTTTTTGGAGAGAGTACGTACTACTACCTCCGTCCTAGTTTATTGGTCCCCTTAGTATTTTGTGTCAAACTTTGCCCATAGATTTAACTAAGAAAATAATAATGCATGTGTCTAAAAATTATATCCTTGGATTCGTATTTGAACATAGTTTCATGTGATATTATTTTCATTTACATGCATTAACATTTTGTTAATAAAATTCAAGGTCAAAATTTGGCACAAAATGCGAAGAGGACCAATAAACCAGGACGGAGGTAGTAAATAACTTTGATGTGTCCCATCAACTCGCAGAATGACGAGAAGCTTGATTACGCCTTCTCCCTTGCCAACGCGTGCGCGGTGGCTCACAGCACGAGGAGAAACTTTTGCTTACAAGCGGTGGACGTGCAGCAGTTCATTTGGTGTCAGATTGCCAGAAGCACTACTATAGAACCATCGACTTCTGGAAGAGGCGAAGAGCCAAGCGCAAGGTCACCTACGAACCTTAGGCTAGGCATAGTTGGAGTAACATAAGTAGGGGTACCTCCTTTTTTTATTCTAGAAACAACCACACGCGAATATCAAGGTGCTGGTTACGTAGAACAAATTTCCTAGAGTCCGTGCTCAGCTCTCCTCTATCTCTCTTCTCAGCCAGCCAGCGGACGCACGGAGCCCATCGTCTGTTTGCTCACATGCGGTCCCACATGTCAGTGAAAACACAAAAGGACACACTGAACCTGCACATCTTTCACCTTGATGTGCTGGTGATGAAAAACAAATCCAATAAAGATCTTCGGCGGCCGCTTTTGGAGTTACTCAAGAGTAGTAAGATTCTATTTACTGTTTAACCCAAGATGCACATCATGTGGCTTCAACTACCACTCTATTTTCTTGCATGACATGACCCGGATACTGGATGTCCCATGTGTCGGCAAAAGGAGGAAGAACCCGACCAAATCTTCGGTTGTGCTCTCAGATTAGACTAGTTGTGCTAACTTAAAAAATTTATTGTGTACTCCCTCCGTTCCAAAATACTTGACTTCCATTTGTCCAAAAGTGGATGTACCTATATACTAAAACATGTCTAAATACATCTATATTTTGACAAATAGAAGGCATGTATTATGGAACGGAGGTAGTAGAATGGATGCAAGTTTTGGTATTGGGAAGAAGAGTACATCGATATATTGATAGAGCGTTGGAGTTGGCCTTACAAGTGGGACCGTAGTTGAGGAAACCGACTATCGGCAAACCCCCACCTCGCCCGCCGCGCGATGGCTGAGTTAAAGAAACGATGAGGTTGAAGAGATTGCTCTAGCACGGACTCCAAGAAATATGGTGTCAGATGGAAGTCGTGCTGGTGGCGTGTGCCGTACTCCTAGACGTGAATACTTGTTCTAGCCCATGCCACCCTACTACTCCTAGTACTTACTATATAGTACTAGTATCGAGGATTTCAGGTGCCGGTTACGTACAGCGAACACATTAACATATGGCTACAGTAAAAACACCCGCCCGACGCGCGAAGCATGTGAAGCTAGTACAAATAGTGTACTACTATTGTTGATTGGCCTCATCCGATAACCTGTTGCAATGCACGTACAATTATGTATTCGGAAAATATTTTTTTGCCTCGTCGCACCACTCACTCAGAGAAGCGACTCGAAAGCCATTCATAAATTTAGTAAGTTTATCATAGGCATAGCATTTTATTACATACAACAGGTCATCAACCCACATCGACAACGAGGATACATTATAAATACTAAAGTTTTCATCACACAACAAATAACAAGCAATGAAATGAACTTCAACTCAACCAATCCTCGGCGTTGGAAACACTTGCTTTGAACCACAAGTGATTCTCTGGGACGGGCCATCTATTGTCGATCTCGAGACCAACGCAGGACTGATCATCCAGGCTGAAGCAGCCTACTATATCAGTACCAGGGTAGGGAACCACCCAAATGTCCGAGGTATAGACACAGTTGCTTCTCATAAATGGTACTAGTAATGTTGTGTCAACAGCAGTTGGATCGCCTTTCACCATCATCGGATAGTTTTGTCCAAGGAAGAGCGAGTTTTCTCCAAGACTATCAATTCTGTACTAGGGAGAAGGTGTTGGCGCTAGCACACTAGTATCCATCCCGAATACCATGGAACGGGTGTTGGAATAGGTCCGGAGAGTGCGACCATGGGAGACAACACGTGCTCCCTCAGTAGTAACTAACTCAGTGCGCTGTATACACACAAGAAGAGGTGATCCATCGGAATTAGTTGCCAGGCACCACTGAGTATATACGTTCTGCTCATCCTCATGCTTGTGATCATCACCATCGTCATCTCCCCCTTGGTAATAAAAATTTTCAAGTATAGGTGGTGGAATGTTCACAGGACCTTGGAAAGACCAGAAGAAGGTTAATTAGTAAAGGGAAACTTGCTAACCCGCATGCATGTGGATGAAACAATTATAATTACGGTGGAAGACAAATGTACCGAAAGTATAAGGATTCCATGCAAAAACAGTGCCATGAGTGGTGGCAGCAAACACAAGGCCCTCGTATTGAATTGCATCATAGTACACATCCGTGTATAGAAACTGATTTTTGAGCAATATCCATCCAGTTGAACCATGAAGGACGGCAACAAGCTTGTTGAAGATAGCAACAACTTCATAGTTCTTGTAATTCCAAGAGCGGTTGGGAACTCGACTAATTGCTATCTTCCATAGAAGGCAGTCACCATGATCGTATTTGAACGTGCGTACAATACCGGTGTGCTCAACCTCTGGGAAGTCTGCTAAGATTTTTGGAAGTGGAACCCGGTCACGAGTGTACACATTCACAAGTTCCCACTCGCAGTTGGACCCAATGTAAACAACCCAATCTCCATTTGCGCCTGCCCAATCCTTGCCCTCAAGCGATGGCATCTTAACATCATACATATCATTATCAAGCGGCATCAACTTGCACAAGGCGAGGCCTCCGTTGTCCCGCCGCCAGTAGTCATCAGGGTCACGGCAAAGAAGATAGGGGAGATCAAACCGCTCCTTGACTCTTGGGTTCCTTGTAATGATGTTATTAGTTGAGTCGAGAATGGGCTTGAACAAACCTGCCATGCTAGCCGAGGTGATGACGTCGCACCGATCGATGAGTTCCTCCACCATGTCATCTTTCAGATCGGGGCAACAATAACGGGGTCATTTCCGGCCTATTCCCTCCATGGAGAAGATGATCGAACAATGGAAGAAGGAAGGGTGAAGGGCTGAAGGAAAATGGAGGAGGGAGTGGAAGAGCGTGCGACAGCAGTTCCAAGTCGAGAGGGAAAGACGAAGAGTCGGTGGACTGTTGCCAGTTTGCCACGGTTCACGAAGAGGCGCCCCGGCCTACATGTCCGTTCGGAAATACTAGTAGAAAAGGACTCGCCGTCGTCTCACTGATATGTTGGAATGGGACCATATGTCAACGAAACATGGTGTGTAATTTATCGTGCAAAATGCGATCTGGCCGCGTTGGCCCGAGGTGCCACATTTTTTTTGAAAGTTTGCCGCATTAGTTATCGACCTTTATTTTTTTAACATGCAATCTGAATGGATAGCTCCTGTGGTCATCACACGTGAGCGGATATAGTGATGGTTGATTCGCCCGAGCAACTTATTACTGTGGGAATATGGGAGTACCAGCAGATTCAAGGAACAAAGAAATGATGGTTGCTTCATCCGTGCAACTTACTGTGGCAAAGGTGGGGCTCTGTGATTTGACTGCTCACTAGTCATTACTACCGCGGTGCAACGACCGGGTGAATCTTTCCCTGAAGTTGTGTTGTGCACTCAATATTGTTGCATGGCAGGTGGAGCCGGATGAAGGATGTCCAACATGTCGGCGAAACAAAGTTGAATTGTTTCTGGCATTGCTATCAATCATTCAGGATTTGTTTATATGTACGCATAATTTTGATGAAATTGTACTATGATGCTATGAAGGTTTCAACTTTGGTTCCCGCAGGAAAAAAAGGTTTCAACTTAGGATTCATGTGTCTTGCCTCGAGATTATCTCGTTACAACATTCCATCAAATACAAATGAAACTACCATGGCTAATGCATCTCAATTGTTCGCAGATCAGCACCAATATTCACATCACAACTGAAGACAAAGTTGTGAGAAGGTGTACAAATAAAGAAAAAAATATAATTGATCGATGTTGTTCGTAGGCATGGCTCCATTTCCTTGGCACAGTGTTCATTGCTTGGCAGCTAGTTTCACCCAGCTCTGTAGCCAAAAAAGAGGTGTATGAAGGACACCACAATCCGATCATTTTGTGCAGCTCCACTAAAATCGAGCGGACCATCCCTGTTTGCAAATATATCCAGTCAGTGTGATTACAATAATAGTGGAACTAGATGATGAAACATAACACACATAAATAGAAGCCGATCACCTCTACGATCTCTCTTTAGGACTAACTTCTTGTTGGAGAAGATTAGGCACGGAGTTGGATGAGGAGGATAGCAAAACCAATCTCCCTTTCCGCAGTCCCACAAAAATGTAAAAACGTTGCCCGTGTGACATTTTGGCGGAACTGCACAAAACACTCTTTAGAAAAGTGATTTGTGCAGTTCACCAAAAGGTCGCAATAGCAACGAGGTGAAAATGGATAGCCCTGTTTGCAAAAGGAGGTCGAAAGGAAACAATTACTGCCCAATAACACAAGTTGAAGACACATACGCCGACAAAAAAGAAGCATGTTCCATGTAATAAGGGAAAGATAGAACATGGTGGTTTATCAAAAATGGTTTGAGGACGAGATTGCAAGATGAAAAGTATGCCGGCCGAGATACGATTTAAGCAAACAACTAAAGAAGATCCACATGCGGCAACGTGGGAAGATGGGCAGTGGAGCAAGGCCGAAGGAAGCTGTACCTGAGGGTCGTCGGGATGTTACTAGGAGGGCGCCGGCAGCCGGGATCTGCCCATACTGCGGCAGCGAGCAAAGGGCGAAGGCCCTACTCGCGCCGGAGCTTGGTGAGAGAGAACGGCGGGTACCGCAGATCGAGACGTGATGCCTCAACGCCGTCGAACTGAGAGACGATGCACATCCTCCCTTTCTGCCAGCGGACGGGATGCGGCCGGATCGCTGACCAACACTGAGAGAGAGAGGCCACGGCGGCCTTGTGTGAGATGTTGTGACAAGAGACAAACCCATTTTTCCATTTTCCCCATGGCAATCGTTTTTTATTTTGTACGTGCCATTGAGGGATATATAACTTTATTTAATGCTAACGCGTCAAGTCGAACTTTGTTCTGTCTAGGCGTGGTACCTGACCCTCCTTCGAGTAAAGAACCGCTACACGCGTCAAATTATCACGTGGGCTGCCTTTTCCTACAGAAACGAACTCCACCGTGTACCCGCGCGGGTGTGGATAGGAACAAGACGTGAGTACGTGCGTCCTGTGTGCACTTCTTCTTTAGGTGTAGGTACGTGCGTGGGTGGGTGTGAGAGAGATGGTTTGTGCGAAACAAAGGCAATGTGTTGATGATATCTCAATCAGAAAAACGTAACATATGCAATGTATGTGAAACGGAGTCATGGACGTGAGATATCGATAGAATTGGAAACAAGGATGAAGTGTGTGGCTGCACGATCGATAAAGAGTGCCATCAAATTTGTGTTTGCTCACGTCAAAGATAGAGGGAGGCTGGCCTACTGGAATTTGAGAGGGCAGAGGTGCATTTTTTCTCCGTGGCATGGATACCTACGTACAACGTTCGACTATCGGTGTGTGTGGGGGGGGGAGGAGGTAGAGACCGATCGACTAGTATATGTGTGGGGAAGGAGAGAGACCTAGCTATGTATTGAGGGAGATCGATCGACATCCATGGATATGTGTAGCAGAGGAATAAGGTTGGGAAAAAGACAAAGGTAGAGCGTCGGAGGGTTGGTGGTGGGGTGGCGTCTCACAAATGGTGGGAGAGGCCTGCTAGACAAACGGAGGGTATGAGTGCAATATCAATAAGAGAGGGCGGGGGATGTCTGTCTGTCTATGCACGTGCGTGTGAGAGACGGGTCAGGAGGTACTCAAGGATGATGAGGGGAGAAGATATGGTTGTGGTAAGCATACTAACTACATAGGAAGATCAACCGTCGTGTGTCAGAGAAAAGGAGAGACATAAATAGCGAGGTAAGTGTATCGGTGCTTGGTGAAAAAAAATTATAGTCGACCTGGCTATATGTAGGGAGATCAGTTCATATACACGCCTGCATGTGTTAGAAGCAAATAAGGCTCGGAGAGGTAGACAGGGGGAGAGGGTGTGGCTAGGAGGTGGTGCGAGAGGCCTACCATGTCGAGTGGGGAGGAGTGTGCGAGTATGTGATCAATGAAAAGAGGGGCGGGAGTGTGCACCTGCGTGGAATCGTATTGGACATAGGGGGGCATGGACGGTGAGAAGAGAAGAGGGGAAGTATATATGTGTTTGTTGTAGGCACACTTGGCTAGAGAGGCATATCGACCGGTGTGTGCCGGAAAGAAGGAGCCGGGGGCCTACACACACCGCTGGTGGACGACCTAAAGAGAAATAATGAACGTGCGCGATGGAGAGGACGCTAAGGGTGGGTGAGAGGGGGCCTGGCGTGTGCATGCACGATAGAAAGTTAGCGCAACTAGCTACAAATAGAAGAGGATCGTGAAGGTGTAAAAGACGAACAAAGATCATAATTCATTATAAAAAAGTGGATACGGATACTTGAAGAAGATATCATAATGTAGAACATTGATTGTAATTTGGGGTAATGTGTGGCTTTTGCAACTCAGGTCTAAATACTTGTCATATTGTAGGGGGCAGGGCACTATACTCTGTGTGATAAACATGGTGTACGTATGGACACATGGTTTAGGTTATGAATATATACTTAGTACATCAAATGTACTATTATTTGGAATCAACATCAAGTGTATTCAAAAAATAGAATTCAAGTTCATGTAGTACACATAGTTCATATCTATCTCTATAGTAATCATGTGGTGTGTTATTAAGGTAATACAAGAATGATGGTTGAAGTTGGCAACAATCATGATTGTAGAATCTTATTGAAATAGAGAAACGAATTCAAATTTAGTTCGAATTGTAGCGGTAGTATAGACATTTGGAATGCACTAAAATGTTGGTATGAGTAGGTTACATGCATTATACAGCAAGCGAAAAAATTTAATCAGACATAACAAGGATTCATACTCCCTCCTTCCATCTATATAGGGCGTAATGAGATTTTTAAGACCGCCTTTGACTATTGACAAGATTAATAGTACATGACATGCACAATGTGAAAATTATATCATTGAAAGAACCTTTCATAGATGAATTTAACGGTGTGCTTTGTGTAAGTTGCATGTCATATATTATTGCTCTAATATTTGGTCAAAGTTAGCATCGAAAAACGCATTAGGACCTATATAGATGGAAGGAGGGAGTAGCATTGAATAGCATTTGTATAGTAAAACGGGGCAAGACTCTCTCTTTGTGTGATGTGAATAGTTTTATTTTTTCGTTTTCTTTTTGGTTGAGGGAAGTGCGAATTGATTTGGTACGTACAAGTACAATATTACTACACGTTAGGCTTGTCCCTAAAATTCAACCCGCGTCTTGTTATATCCCGAAAATTCAGATATCGTGCTCCCAAAACTGGCGCCTTCACAACCCGCGCCTTGCTATCCCGAAATTACAATGCGCGCAAAAACTCCCTCCAGCTGCCAAATCCCGACACGCAAAATCCCCCTTCTAACCCTGAGCCGAAAGGGCCGCTAGTTCAAATTGGTGGGGGGTACTTTTGTAACACACCCTACATTTTGGACAAGCGCGTCCCTAAGTCATGCTTCACCCCCTCCCATCGCCCCCTTTTCATCATTCGAAATCCCAGGCCGCCATAACCTCTCCGCTCCAGCCGTGAAACCCCACCCTCCTCTGTCCGCCACCTCACCACTGCCCAGCTGGAGCCTCTTCCCCGACGACGTCGTCCATCGCAACAGCTCGACGTCCCTCGTCCACCTCCCGGGATGAGGATCCATCGTCCATCTCGTCGTCCCGCCGGTTCAGCCGCCCTGTCCCCCACCTCCAAGGAGCTGCTCCAATGATTGCCTCGTCTATAGCGACTGCTCCATCCCCACAACGCCGCCTTAACCTGCTCCACCGGAACCACAACATCCTCACCGACTCCTCGGACGAAGCCGAGGCCTACTAGGCGCCACCAAAGAGGTTGTACACTCATCGCATCGCACCTTCTCCTTAACTCAACCTCCCGGCGCCGACGGTGCTCCATCCCGCACCCCCATGGAGCGGCTACCTTGAAGGCGGCGCCGTGGGCGACATCTCCATGGCGGCTCTCCCCTAGTGCGAGGCCCCTTCAGAGGCGGCGGCCATACCAGCCGGATCTATTGCTGCTGCTCCGGCTCTCGCTCACTCGCTCGCACTGCTGTTGCTGCTCCAGCTCTCGCTCGATCGCTTGCTTGCCCAGCTGCTGCTGCTGCTCTCCCCCTCACTCGTGCTGCTACTCTGCTTTGATTTAGCCACACTTCAGTCGACTGAATCGACTTTTGGGTCAGTCGATTTTCAGGGGTTGGGGGGCTCGCCGGAATTAAGGAAGAACCACCCGCAGCGGGGACGGGGGCTCGTCGGAGAGGTACCCCACTATCTATCTTAGGGTTCAGGGTGGGGGGCGGGGGCCTAGAGGGCTGGCCGGGGCGGCGGTGGGGAGTTGTTTCGGGGCGGCGAGGCGGCGCTGGGGCCGGCGGTTCAGCCGGTGGTGGCTGGCGGCTCAGGGGGGTGCAGGTTGAAGATGAACTGCGGGCCCTCCCTAAACTACATGTCAAGTGCCTCTCTGCTACCATTGCGTTCAGTTTTGATAGTAGCATTCAGATTCCACAGTAAATTTCAGTTGCAACAGTTAAGTTCAGAGTCAACAGTTTTTACCTCATCTATTGTAGTCAGGTGGTTTTCGGTGATGTAAATTTTACATCCATTTTACATCATCTATTGGAGATGCTATTAGAATTCCACTTGAGATTGACGATGTCTATCTTGTGCTGCTTCAGCCTTGACGTCTTACGGCTCACCAGAGCTGCTCCAACGACAGAACGATCCATCACAACAGAGCAGTGCCCTGGACGCCATCTACAGATTCCTCAGATGTTCCTCCACACCTTCGACAGCCACCTCTGCCTCAACTGCTTCAGCGACCAACCCAATGATGTTGAGGTCGACACGGCTACGGCAAAGAGGTTGTACACTTGTTGCATCACTTATTACTATACATTCACGTCGATCCATTAGGGCTATTTTGGTTCAACAGAAAAACATAGCAATAGCGAATTTTCCAATGGCACTCTACTATTCAATTATTCATGCATTTTATTGAAAGGAATGAAGCAAGACATCCACCTGGACCTACTTTTCAAAATCCTATGCATGAAAACAAGACCAAGTGCATTAGTGCAAGAATAACATTCTAACTTTACACGCTTTCATATGGTTTCACTTTATTTTGGCCATGTTTCTTTGCATTCCTCTGCTCTTTCAATTCCTGTAAACCAAACACCCAAGTTGACAAAAATCCTGTGTTTACAAATGCTCTGTTTACCATGTGCATTTTCCTATCATATTCCGGTGTTTTTCCTATCCCTGCGTTTTAAGAATCATGCAAGCCAAATGAGCCCTTACAGAATTACTTCAGTTGCAGGTATGTGTCGAAGGGAACTCTGTGTAGTTTGTCCTGCTCCTGCCGCGACGTTGTCCACCTCACCCGAGCTGCTCCATCGACAGAAGCATCCACCTAACCAGACATCACGACTCCTGACCGTCTTTCGCCGCCTTAGATCTCCTTCCCTGCCGCTGGCACCCACCGCAACGGCATCACCATCATCGACTCAGCAGATGAACCTGAGGAGTACACAGGTCCACAAGACAGGTCTCACTCTTTTGTTTCTGCTTATGTTATGCATTGCTTAAACTTACCTGCTACTTTATCGTCCTGTTCAGCTATTGGACTCCCAAGTCAGGTCCAAATTAATGTTCAAACATGAGTTCTAAATTAGTTGTGGGGCACATATCGAGGCAGCAATGAATAGTATGTATGTCTAATATCTAGTTCACCTAGAGTATGCCTATGTTGTTCATCTTGGGTGGGAAACAAATAGTAAAGCAATCATTGTCACGCCCAATATGCGACCCTATCCAAAAGGAACTCGAAGGTCCCACCAAGGATAGACCCGCATATTGAAACGCTTTTGCAAGGTGGATATCATTACATCAACATTACATAATAGATGGGGATACATACAAGAGGCATACAATGCCACACGAATACAACATCACAATACACCAGAGCATCATCCGACTACAGATGAAACACAAACATAAACTCAAAAGACATCCACCCTGCTAGCCCAGGCTGCCGACCTGGAACCTATCTCCTGATCGAAGAAGCAGAAGAAGAACTCAACACAAGCAAGCATTGCTCTCGCGTCATGATCATCGCATAACCTGTACCTGCAACTGTTGTTGTAGTAATCTGTGAGCCACGAGGACTCAACAATCCCATTACCATGGGTATCAAGACTAGCAAAGCTTAAGGGAAAGGAAGGGGTAAAGTGGTGAGGCTGCAGCAGCAACTAAGCATATATGGTGGCTAACATACGCAAATAAGAGCGAGAAGAGAGCACGCGGAATGGTCGTCAACTAGTAATGATCAAGAAGTGATCCTGAACTCCTACTTACGTCAAACATAACCCAGAAACTGTGTTCACTTCCTGGACTCCGCCGAGAAGAGACCATCACGGCTACACACACAGTTGATGCGTTTTAATTCGGATCTGGTGTCAAGTTATCTACAACCGGACATTAACAAATTCCCATCTGCCTATAACCGCAGGCACGGCTTTCGAAAGATTATACCCTGCAGGGGTGTCCCAACTTAGCCCATGACAAGCTCTCGCGATCAACGAAGGAATAGACCTTCTCCCAGGAAGACCCGATCAGACTCGGAATCCCGGTTTACAAGATATTTCGATAATGGTAAAACAAGACCAGCCAAGCCGCCCGATGCGCCGACAAATCCCGATAGGAGCTGCACATATCTCATTCTCAGGGCAACACCGGATGAGACTAGCTACGAGTAAAACCAGCCCTCAAGTTGCCCCGAGGTGGCCCCGCAGGCAGCTTAGTTCGGACCAACACTTAGACAAGCACTGGCCCGGGGGGGCTAAAATAAAGATGAACCTCGGGTTGGCCGACCCAAGGGAAAGGGATAGGTGGTGGTGAGGCAAATGGTAAAACCAAGGTTGGGCCTTGCTGGAGGAGTTTTATTCAAAGCGAACTATCAAGGGGCTCCCATAAATCACCCGACCGCGTAAGGAACGCAAAAATCCGGGAACATAACACCGGTATGACGGAAACTAGGGCGGAAAGAGTGGAACAAAACACTAGGCATAAGGCCGAGCCTTCCACCCTTTACCAAATATATAGATGCATTAATAATATATGAGATATTGTGATATCCCAACCAAAATCCTGTCCACCATGGAGAAATCTTCAACTTCACCTGCAACTAGCAACGCTATAAGAGGGCTGAGCAAAAGCGGTAACATAGCCAAACAACGGTTTGCATAGGAAAGGTGTCAAAGGTTAGAGGTTCATGGCAATATAGGATGGCTTGATAAACAGGTGATAGGTAGCGCAGCATAGCGATAGAACGAACAACTAGCATAGCAATGATAGTAGTGAGATCCAAGGTAGCGGTCATCTTGCCTGAAATCCCGCAAGGAAGAAGAACGAGTCCATGAAGAAGACGAACGGATGAAGCCGAACCAAGCGTCGATGAACGAATCCTCACGATCGCAACGAAACAGGAACTATCTAAAAGAAGCACACAACAAGGTAAACACACCACACATGAAATAGGCATGATGCACACACGAGCATGATGCATGACAAGACTACATGAAGCTACTCATGGCAAGAGATGATGCAAACAAGAGCAACACATCAAGGCAAGTTTAAATGAGGCCGGGAACAACATATAACAATTCCGGTAAGTCCTCATATGCATATTTCGAAATTGGTCCAGATCTGAATACAACTTATGTTCAAGTAGTTAAACATCAAGTTAAGATGCACAAAGATGTTCTACACGAGATTCTAGTCAAGTTACATATAAAGTTCATTTAATTCGGAGCTACGGCTTAGAAGATATGAGCAAAACAAGTTAAACATCGCATTGATGCAAAATGCATACAAACATCAAGAAAACACCTCAAAAATGGATGCAACATGATAATATGAAACTACATGCAATTCTAAGCAAGTTTCATATAGAGCACACTCGAAACGGAGCTACGGTTCAACACACACGCACTATACAAGTTTAAAGGACAAGCTGTCCAAAACAGCAACTAGGCATATTACAAGCACCAAAACAATAAGCTACAGCACCACAACAAAACATGAACACTGAGCTAACTCCAGAAATCACTAGAACATGCTCAAACACACATGGTAAGATTGCAAGTTATAACAATTTCAGACTTTGCAGAAAATAACATTACGATGCAATGTTTAGAGCTATCAAACAACATGTTACAGGAACTTATCATGGCAAACAAAGGCATGGAATTAAACTACTAAATGCATAGATCAAAAGTCCCTTACTGACCATGAGCCAAAAAGGATCAGAAAATATAATGGCACCCACGTAAACATAGCAAGTTATATTACAGATTGATACATGGCAGGAACATAATTATGAAGGCATATAGATGAGCTTGTGCAACTCACTACAGAGCATTACATGGCATGGAGAGGCACCCAACAGTAAGAAGGCATGTTTGTTAACATAAGCATGGCAAGAGCAAGGTCATAGGATGCATGGAACACTAGGAACAACCATGGTAACAAGTGAACTTAATGTAAACAGGCTGACAGCAACATTTTCAAGCAACTTTGGAGCAAGGAAACAACAAGCTACAACAACCTATAAATGCAAGCAGGGGCATGGATGTATAGAATATGACATGTATCTCAAAACATGTTTATAGAAGATCTCCAGATTATGCATAGAATGATTAGTAGCAACATGTTTATATAGCATCACGAAATAACAGATTCAGCCTAGCAAAACAGCAACAGCGTGAACACTACTTAACAAGCTCGATACACTCACCACAAGTCATTGCATGACAAGATAAGCATATCATCATCAAGAAGACATGTTTGTGTAACAAACCAAGTCAAGAACAAGTACATAGCATGCAAGGATCAACTATAGCAACCTTGGCCAAATTGAATAACATGTAAACAATCTGTCAGGAAACATTTTGAAGCAAAAGTAGAGCACGAAAATGACATGCTAGACTACTCCATAATTGCAAAAAAGGGCATGAATGGATAGACAATAACCTATTGTTCAAAACACCCTTACTGAAGTATCTCAAATCATGCATGGATCTCTCTGTAGCAACAAGTTTACATGGCATCAAAATTACAGCAGAACAGGGACTAAAATCAGCAACATCACGATGCCTAGTTTGCATGCTTGTGCTAGTCACCACATTAATCAGAAAAATACATGGCATACACCCCTGTAAAGAAGATATGGCCTAGTTCAAAACACATGTAGACATCAACCTCATAGGATGCACACATCAATCATGGCAAAAATGACAAAAGAGCTCGTTCTGTTAATAGACAGCAGAAAACATTATGAAGCACTCTTACAACGATGATTCAGGCATCTAGGTGACCTCAACTGAATATGGTGCAATGGAATGAAATGATGTTCTCGTTCAGACGAACAATTTGACATATTATACGCACGAAACGGAGCTACAGATGCAGAGTTACAGCAGGTCAAACAGGGCATGAAAATTACGAAAAACTGGGACTTGGCAGAATTTCTGGAAAAAAAACAGGCGAGCGCTATATAACTATTCAGCACACGGGGCGGGGTTTAGGGGGGATGCTCACCTAGTGGGCTCGGCCCAGGATGAGGGAGGAGGCAGGCCGGGGCTGGGCCGAGGCGACGTGGGCCGAGGCGCTGGGTAGGCTGGGCCGGCGCTGCGGGGCCCACGCGGAGGCTCGGGAGGCCGGCTGGATCGGGTCGCCTCCCGATCCGGCTGGAGAGCGGCGACGGCAGCGCTGCGGCGGAGGAGCGGGGTGGCGCGGGGCCGGTCGGCGGCAGGGACCGGCCGGACCGGGCGGCGGTGGCCCGAATCCGGAGGAGGGATGCGGCACCGCGGCCGCGGAGGAGGGAGGCGCCGGAGGAGCTTGGCTCCGGGCGCGTGCGGCGACTCCGGTGGACGAGGGCGGCGGCGCGAGGCGAGTCCGGCGGCGGGCGGCGGACGAGGTCCGGCCGGCGAGCACGGGGAGGCGCACGGTGGCCTCGGGTGGGGTCGCCCGCGGGCGGCGGCTGCGAGGAGATGGGCTCGGGGGGAGGGGGGCGATCCGGGCCTCGCCGGGCCGGCGGCGCGGGATGGCGGCGGGAGACACGCAGCGGTCGGCGATTGGCTGGGGGAAGCGGGGCGGACATGTTCGGGCGGATCCGGACGTGTCCGGCGGCGGAGAGGAGCGGGGCTAGGGTTTCGGGGGAAAACATCCGCGAAAATAAAGAGGGAGGACGTTTTTATAGCTAGAGGGAGCTAGGAGAGTCCAAATGAGGAGCGGTTTTCGCCCACACGATCGTGATCGAATGACCGAGAGCATGGAGGGGAGTTAGATGGGTTTTGGGCCACTTTGGATGGGGTGTTGGGCTGCAAAGAGAGAGAGGCTTTACGGTTACCCGGTTAACCATTGGAGTACCAAACGAGCTCCAAATGGCACGAAACTTGACAGGCGGTCTACCGGTGCTATACCAGGGCCACTTGGCAAGCCTCGGTCCATTCCGAGAAACTTTAATACCCGCACACGAAGAGAGGCAACAAGGGGACGCCGGAGGGCATAGGAGTGCCGGATTGCAAAACGGACAACGGGGAAAATGCTCGGATGCATGAGAC
Source organism: Triticum aestivum (assembly GCF_018294505.1). NCBI lineage: Eukaryota > Viridiplantae > Streptophyta > Magnoliopsida > Poales > Poaceae > Triticum > Triticum aestivum. Next base: position 380,050,220 of record NC_057801.1, read on the forward strand.
GAACACATATGCAAAATGAAATGCACATGATGACATGACAATATGCAACACGCAAGCACATGACATGGCAACGACGGCGAATAACTGGCAGACACCTGGCACATCGGAAGCGGGGCGTTACAACACTCCTCCACTAACAAGAGATCTTGTCCCGAGATCTTAGGACCGATACGGAAGGGAAAAAGGAAGATGTGAAACAAGAATTCAAGAGAAGAGGCAAAGAATCGAGAGCACTCGAGAATAAGAGGGGAACGACGTGAATGACAAGAATCGAAAGCTCGCGAAATCATTTAGACTATGAAACCACTCCGGTTAGAACGAGATAAGAAACGAATAAGACTGAAAGGATTTAGGCAGAACTCTGACTGAACATGGAAATAATAGAACATGAACTTCACAAGATGGAATGACACTTGATGAGATGAACAATGCAATGCGTCAGGAAGAATTGAAAGAATTTGAATGAAGAGAACTTAGAAGAAAAGGTTGAATGGAGTTGTTGAGAAAATCAACAATGAAAGGAATAAGCTTGATGTGGGCTTATGGATAACATCTCAAAATTATGAGGTGATCTCCGACCACAAACGGAAAAGATTAAATAGCTGAGGAGAACGAAGAAATGCAAAACTCCACTTCAAAAGGACATGGAGAAATTAATTGCACTTCGAGATGCAAGAAGAAAAGATACTTGAACTCCACCAACAAAATCTTGATGAACTCTTGAAGAATGAATTAAATCATGACGATCCACCGTGAAGAACTCCGGTAACAAAAGGATGATGATATAAAATGAAGGATGAAAGAATAAGATTAAATCTTGCGATGATATAGATGGGGTTTCCGATGAGATGGCCGAGGAAATTTGAACTCCGGGAAAGAAAAGATGAAAACACTTGGAATTAGAATTTATTCATCAAGAACAAACTCCGAAGAAAGGGGGGGATAAGCCGCAAAACTTGAGAAAGTCTTCATGAACCACCGGTAGGACTGGAAAGAATGAATGAATTAAAATGATAATCAAGGAAAAGAATCTGAATGAACCATCATAAGGATTCGGAAAAGACTGACGGCAGAGAATGAATCACCGGGAAGGATTAGAATGACCAATAAGCTCGAGGGGATTTAGATACAACAGAATGAAGAGATAACGAGCTGATAAAGAATACTTGAACAAAGCACCGGGATAATTGGATAACGGTAGCTGAAACATGAGGACGAAGAATTCTTCTGGAACGTTGGCCTCCGATGAAAAGGAATGGGAAAACAACTTCTGACATACTCCGGATGGATTAAGAAAGAATATCTGACAAACTGAAATAATTCAAGAGGATGATATGAAGCTAGAACCATGAAACTTCGGGAGAACAGACAGGATTTAGAGGAAAAACTCTTCTTCGATCTTCAAAAGACGACGAGAAACACCAACGAAATTAGTGAGATACTCCGGGAGAATGAAAAGCGAAGAGGTTGAGCCAACAATGAAATGATTGGAAATCGAACTTGGAAAGGCATCTAACTGATGAAATCCATTCTTATGTCAGACTTGAAAGGAATTTGAGAATACTCCGGGCGAATTAGAAGAGTCAGGTAAGATCCTGGAAAAAGACCTGTGGGTTATGGCCCACTGAAGAGAATACACCGTTGGCAAGGATTGTTGAACAGATAGATGATACACCGGAACAATTGAAATATTTGAATGAGGTGACCACCTCGAATTAATTGGAACACAGACGAATCTCCTGAGATGTCTTGAACACTCCGGAATGATAAACTGGCGAGAGGCGAACGAGCAGGGAAGGCACTTGAGCTGAGGGAAAGAATATAATCACTATCGAAAATGGAATTGAATCCACCAGAGAAGAAAAGAGATGAAGAATGTCAAACGAGACGAGAATTCACTGGTTGAAACAATTGACGAAAGACTGAAGATGCTCTAAACGAATGAAAATGATTGTCGAGAGAGACTCAGACTCTGGGAAGAAAAAGGGTGGGAGGGCGGGAATACAAAGGCAACTTGGAAGGGTAAACGACGAATAACTTGAAGAGAAAACACCGGTTGAATTCATTGAGGAGAGAGAGCAAAACTTCACACAAGTAGGATGGATACTCGATTACGGACTCCGGTTCCGAGAAGAAGAACAGGGAGGGCGGGTGGGAAAGAAAACAACTGAGGATTGAACTCAAAGATGAAGAGGCTCGAGTCAGCTTGACGAGAAATGCACCGGATGAAAAGAGCTGAGGAACAACGATCGAAAAACCAACTGTGTGATCCTAAAGAAAATTTTGAATGGGAAGAGGAGTAATTCAAAACACCTATGTCAAGATTCCTTACCAGAGCGACGAAGGGACTGAGGAGTAAAAAGAATCCTACTCTCCGATATATATAATCCTAAGACTCAAAATAGTTTTCTTCTAGACTCAACAACGGCCAACAATCAAGGGGGCTCCTAAGGTCGGTCGAGGCTCTGATACCAACTTGTCACGCCCAATATGCGACCCTATCCAAAAGGAACTCGAAGGTCCCACCAAGGATAGACCCGCATATTGAAACGCTTTTGCAAGGTGGATATCATTACATCAACATTACATAATAGATGGGGATACATACAAGAGGCATACAATGCCACACGAATACAACATCACAATACACCAGAGCATCATCCGACTATAGATGAAACACAAACAGAAACTCAAACGACATCCACCCTGCTAGCCCAGGCTGCCGACCTGGAACCTATCTCCTAATCGAAGAAGCAGAAGAAGAACTCAACGCAAGCAAGCATCGCTCTCGCGTCATGATCATCGCATAACATGTACCTGCAACTGTTGTTGTAGTAATCTGTGAGCCACAAGGACTCAGCAATCCCATTACCATGGGTATCAAGACTAGCAAAGCTTAAGGGAAAGGAAGGGGTAAAGTGGTGAGGCTGTAGCAGCGACTAAGCATATATGGTGGCTAACATACGCAAATAAGAGCGAGAAGAGAGCAAGCGGAACGGTCGTCAACTAGTAATGATCAAGAAGTGATCCTGAACTCCTACTTACGTCGAACATAACCCAGAAACCGTGTTCACTTCCCGGACTCCACCGAGAAGAGACCATCACGGCTACACACACAGTTGATGCGTTTTAATTCGGATCTGGTGTCAAGTTATCTACAACCGAACATTAACAAATTCCCATCTGCCTATAACCGCAGGCACGGCTTTCGAAAGATTATACCCTACAGGGGTGTCCCAACTTAGCCCATGACAAGCTCTCGCGATCAACGAAGGAATAGACCTTCTCCCAGGAAGACCCGATCAGACTCGGAATCCCGGTTTACAAGATATTTCGACAATGGTAAAACAAGACCAGCCAAGACGCCCGATGCGCCGACAAATCCCGATAGGAGCTGCACATATCTCGTTCTCAGGGCAACACCGGATGAGACTAGCTACGAGAAAAACCAGCCCTCAAGTTGCCCCGAGGTGGCCCTGCAGGCAGCTCAGTTCGGACCAACACTTAGACAAGCACTGGCCCGGGGGGGCTAAAATAAAGATGACCCTCGGGTTGGCCGACCCAAGGGAAAGGGATAGGTGGTGGTGAGGCAAATGGTAAAACCAAGGTTGGGCCTTGCTGGAGGAGTTTTATTCAAAGCGAACTGTCAAGGGGGTCCCATAAATCACCCGACCGCGTAAGGAACGCAAAAATCCGGGAACATAACACCGGTATGACGGAAACTAGGGCGGAAAGAGTGGAACAAAACACTAGGCATAAGGCCGAGCCTTCCACCCTTTACCAAATATATAGATGCATTAATAATATATGAGATATTGTGATATCCCAACCAAAATCCTGTCAACCATGGAGAAATCTTCAACTTCACCTGCAACTAGCAACGCTATAAGAGGGCTGAGCAAAAGCGGTAACATAGCCAAACAACGGTTTGCATAGGAAAGGTGTCAAAGGTTAGAGGTTCATGGCAATATAGGATGGCTTGATAAATAGGTGATAGGTAGCGCAGCATAGCGATAGAACGAAAAAAATAGCATAGCAATGATAGTAGTGAGATCCAGGGTAGCGGTCATCTTGCCTAAAACCCCGCAAGGAAGAAGAACGAGTCCATGAAGAAGACGAACGGATGAAGCCGAACCAAGCATAGACGAACGAATCCTCACGATCACAACAAAACAGGAACTATCGAAAAGAAGCACACAACAAGGTAAACACACCACACATGAACAAGGCATGATGCACACACGAGCATGATCCATGACAAGACTACATGAAGCTACTCATGGCAAGAGATGATGCAAACAAGAGCAACACATCAAGGCAAGTTTAAATGAGGCCGGGAACAACATATAACAATTCCGGTAAGTCCTCATATGCATATTTCGAAATTGGTCCAGATCTGAATACAACTTATGTTCAAGTAGTTAAACATCAAGTTAAGATGCACAAAGATGTTCTACACGAGATTCTAGTCAAGTTACATATAAAGTTCATTTAATTCGGAGCTACGGCTTAGAAGATATGAGCAAAACAAGTTAAACATCGCATTGATGCAAAATGCATACAAACATCAAGCAAACACCTCAAAACATGGATGCAACATGATAATATGAAACTACATGCAATTCTAAGCAAGTTTCATATAGAGCACACTCGAAACGGAGCTACGGTTCAACACACACGCACTATACAAGTTTGAAGGACAAGCTGTCCAAAACAGCAACTAGGCATATTGCAAGCACCAAAACAATAAGCTACAGCACCACAACATGAAAACAAAAGACATGGACATGATGTACAGGTAAAGCGCAACAAAACATGAACACTGAGCTAACTCCAGAAATCACTAGAACATGCTCAAACACACATGGTAAGATTGCAAGTTATAACAATTTCAGACTTTGCAGAAAATAACATCACGATGCAATGTTTAGAGCTATCAAACAACATGTTACAGGAACTTATCATGGCTAACAAAGGCATGGAATGAAACTACTAAATGCATAGATCAAAAGTCCCTTACTGACCATGAGCCAAAAAGAATCAGAAAATATAATGGCACCCACGTAAACATAGCAAGTTATATTACAGATTCATACATGGCAGGAACATAATTATGAAGGCATGTAGATGAGCTTGTGCAACTCACTACAGAGCATTACATGGCATGGCAAGGCACCCAACAGTAAGAAGGCATGTTTGTTAAGCTAAGCATGGCAAGAGCAAGGTCATAGGATGCATGGAACACTAGGAGCAACCATGGTAACAAGTGAACTTAATGTAAACAGGCTGACAGCAATATTTTCAAGCAACTTTGGAGCAAGGAAACAACAAGCTACAGCAACCTATAAATGCAAGCAGGGGCATGGATGGATAGATGATGACATGTATATCAAAACATGTTTATAGAAGATCTCCAGATTATGCATAGAATGATTAGTAGCAACATGTTTATATAGCATCACGAAATAACAGATTCAGCCTAGCAAAACAGCAACAGCGTGCACACTACTTAACAAGCTCGATACACTCACCACAAGTCATTTCATGACAAGATAAGCATATCATCATCAAGAAGACATGTTTGTGTAACAAACCAAGTCAAGAACAAGTCCATAGCATGCAAGGATCAACTATAGCAACCTTGGCCAAATTGAATAACATGTAAACAATCTGCTAGGAAACATTTTGAAGCAAAAGTAGAGCACGAAAATGACATGCTAGACTACTCCATAATTCCAACAAAGGGCATGAATGGATAGACAATAACCTATTGTTCAAAACACCCTTACTGAAGTATCTCAAATCATGCATGGATCTCTCTATAGCAACAAGTTTACATGGCATCAAAATTACAGCAGAACAGGGACTAAAATCAGCAACATCACGATGCCTAGTTTGCATGCTTGTGCTAGTCACCACATTGATCAGAAAAATACATGGCACACACCCCTGTAAAGAAGACATGGCCTGGTTCAAAACACATGTAGACATCAACCTCATAGGATGCACACATCAATCATGGCAAAAATGACAAAAGAGCTCGTTCTGTTAACAGACAGCAGAAAACATTATGAAGCACTCTTACAACGATGATTCAGGCATCTAGATGACCTCAACTGAATATGGTGCAATGGAATGAAATGATGTTCTCGTTGAGGCGAACAATTTGACATATTATACGCACGAAACAGAGCTACAGATGCAGAGTTACAGCGGGTCAGACAGGGCATGAAAATTACGAGAAACTGGGACTTGGCAGAATTTCTGGAAAAAAACAGCCGAGCGCTATATAACTATTCAGCACACGGGGCGGGCTTTAGGGGGGATGCTCACCTAGTGGGCTCGGCCCAGGATGAGGGAGGAGGCAGGCCGGGGCTGGGCCGAGGCGACGTGGGCCGAGGCGCTGGGCAGGCTGGGCCAGCGCTGCGGGGCCCACGCGGAGACTCGGGAGGCCGGCTGGATCGGGGCGCCTCCCGATCCGGCTAGAGAGCGGCGACGGCGGCGCTGCGGCGGAGGAGCGGGGCGGCGCAGTGCCGGCCGGTGGCGGGGACCGTCCGGATCGGGCGGCGGCGGCCCGGATCCGGAGGAGGGACGCGGCACCCCGGCCGCGGAGGAGGGAGGCGCCGGAGGAGCTCGGCTCCGGCGCGCGCGGCGGCTCCGGTGGACGAGGGCGGCGGCGCGAGGCGAGTCCGGCGGCGGGCGGCGGACGAGGTCCGGCCGGCGAGCGCGGGGAGGTGCACGGCGGCCTCAGGCGGGGTCGCCCGCGGGCGGCGGCTGCGAGGAGATGGGCTCGGGGGGGGGGGGATCCGGGCCTCGCCGGGCCGGCGGCGCGGGGCGGCGGCGGGAGACACGCGGCGGTCGGCGATTGGCTGGGGGAAGCGGGGCGGACATGTCCGGGCGGATCCGGACGTGTCCGGCGGCGGAGAGGAGCGGGGCTAGGTTTCGGGGGAAAACAACCGCGAAAATGAAGAGGGAGGACGTTTTTATAGGTAGAGGGAGCTAGGAGAGTCCAAATGAGGAGCGGTTTTCATCCACACGATCGTGATCGAACGACCGAGAGCATGGAGGGGAGTTAGATGGGTTTTGGGCCACTTTGGAAGGGGTGTTGGGCTGCAAAGAGAGAGAGGCTTTACGGTTACCCGGTTAACCGTTGGAGTACCAAACGAGCTCCAAATGGCACGAAACTTGACAGGCGGTCTACCGGTGCTATACCAGGGCCACTTGGCAAGCCTCGGTCCATTCCGAGAAAGTGTAATACCCGCACACGAAGAGAGGCAACAAGGGGACGCCGGAGGGCATAGGAGTGCCGGATTGCAAAACGGACAACGGGGAAAATGCTCGGATGCATGAGACGAACACGTATGCAAAATGAAATGCACATGATGACATGACAATATGCAACACGCAAGCACATGACATGGCAACGACGGCGAATAACTGGCAGACACCTGGCGCATCGGAACCGGGGCGTTACAATCATCATCTGTCTTTTTATTAATTTATAGCAATCATCAGCCTGCTATCATTATTTTTAGATCCATCCGCTGGTTGTTACCATCACTCTAAATTTCTGCATGCTCTCCTTACATAATCTCACCATATTTTTTTCGTATGCATGTCAGATATTGTACACAGTCATGCTGAACATGTAGAGAAGAAGAGAAGAGTTTTGCGCGGAAATACTATGTCATGCAGACATCGCTCCAGGGCGGGTTCAATGGCAAACCCTCCCCACCCCTCTCCAAATTGTAATCCAGAGGAAGATATCTGTTCTGAGGAGAATTCAGACGCTGCTGACCACTCCTATTTACCCCCCAAGGTGTTTGCTCTACCTTGGCATGATGATGTTAGTCATCCCATGCATATGTTACCTTGCAGTGCCTACTTTTGACATCATATATATCATCTGCTTACTTTAGACATGTTCTGTAATGCCACCTGTTTAGTTTCTATATCATATATGGGACAGTCTCATGTCTTTTAGCTAGCCATAATATATGTGAAATGTGCAATGCCATCCTGTTTAACCAGGCATCATATATTTGAATGATATCTTGCCCATCCTTTTCTTCATTACATTTCCATTTGTCGACAATGTTTGTACATTAAACTACTCTTCCTGTGAATCAGCCATTTGGGTGGGAGATGGAAAAATCTAGAGTGAAAGCAAGGCCTTCAGAGCAGACAGTGCTACCTGTCGAAGCAGATCTCTTGTTGGGTCCCGATAGCTCCTCAGAGATGGATTCAGAGACAGATGACCAGTCCTATTCCCCCACTGAGGTGTATGATCTAACTTGGCACGATTATACTGCTCATATCATGCATATGGTGTCTTGCATTGCATAGTTTAGACATCATATACACAATATTCAACACCATGTTCTTAGTTCAGACATCATATCGAATGTCCTCTGTTTAGCATATAAATCACATATGTGAATTAAATGATGCGATCCTGATTACTTAGATAACATGTAGGTGAATTATGTCATGCGATCCTATTTAGTTATTCAGCATATCTTTGAATTATGTTATGCTATGCTACCCAGTTTAGATAGACATCATATATGTGAAATTATGTCATGCTATCCGTTTTAGTTAAACAATATACATGTCAACTATTTCATGCCCTCTTTTTTCCACACTATCTATTGCATTTGTCTCTCATACAATGTCTCTACATTCAACTATGTTTCCTGTTTATCAGCCATTTGAATTGGAGCGGGTGATGCCAGTATCTAGCGGACTAAAAACACGGTCTTCAAATAGAACAGTGCTACCTCTTGGTGGAGATAGCACCCCGGTTGTACATGCACAAGAACCAGCCCTACCACACATAACCCAAACTCTTGCAGATTGTAGCCCTACTGCGATGGACAGAGAACCAGCTTCACCCAATCTAACCCCAACCCCAGCCGATAGTAACCCAGTTCCTGTTGACACAGCACCATCTCCACCACATAGCTCCCAAACAAGAGCAGTTAGTAAGGTAGCTCCAGTGCCAAAGGGCCAGTACTATCATGGCAAATCCCAACTCCACCACTTAGTACGCCTATTCCTGTGGAGGAAGCACAACCAGCTAGTCGTAGTTTAGCATCTATTGCATTTGATGTTGTTAAATCGTATGTGCGTATCTTCCCATCTTGGAAATATTATACTGAAGATGAAGGAAAATGCCAGTTGCAGGTGTTTGTCCAGGAGTTATGTGTAAGTAATGTTATTCATGGCAATTACTTTGCTTCGTCCCATACATCCTACGTCCATGATGGTTATAATACAGCAAATTTCCCCATTTTTTCTATAGAGAAGGACCGATTTAGAAACTCATGATGAGGTAACCTGTGCTAATACCTCTACTATTTCAAGAATGCTTGGTGGCAGTATTGGAATTACCTGAAGAAAACGTACTTCACCGGCAAACAAACTCATCAAATTCCCTTATGTTCTCCTGAGACACATTTACTGGACGATGACTGGGAACGCCTTGTTCTGTACTGGTCCCGAACCAAGAATGTGGTAAGGTCTATGAGCTCATTTTCTATTTAAAGTATTATATTCTTGCGTCTTACTGTACTCTGTTCATGTAGAACAAGTGCCTAAACCTGAAGAATAACTGTTCTAATTTAAGATTACATTGCTATCATAGTTCAAAAAAGTGCTAGGCATTAATTGTGCGTTTTGCCACCACCTTGCGCTTTACTGACCAAAGTGCATGCTTATGCGCAGTTATGCACAGATTAAGCATAGTTATGCGCAATGCGTTTTGCCAACGCCTAGAGCCTAGGCGCGCTTAAGCGCTCACTTAGGCGCGCCTTTTTTTAACTATGATTGCTTTGCTCTTGTATCACTGTATTTACTCATACAAACTTATTTTTAAATTGAAGGATCCAATCGAAACTCCAATGTCACAGTAGGTATGTTCATGTATGTTTCTTTAATAGGTTTGCTCTTATCAATAGCTTTGATGATTTCAATTTCGATTGTGTATACAGTTGACTTTCATATGATGCACATTACTAGCATGACAACAGAGTCAATAGTGTTGTTGTACATGTAGACCCGTGGTACCCATCTGAAATCTTGTTGTGCCATGTAGTTCCCCATGCTTTGTATTTTTTCACTGCTGCTTTGTCTTGAACTGGTATGATTTGAACCGTGTCTCTATTTTGATTTGGCAAGACAATGCAGTGACCATTGGACATAGATATATGTTTGTTTGATGCTTTTATTATGTACTAGTACTTGGCAATACAAGACTTGGTAGTTTAATCTTGTCCACCTTACTAATGAACTGGTTTACCGAATGAGTTTCATATACTAGTACATGCTAAACTTGTTATGTGTCTGCTTGTTTCGTCTTTTAGAATGCTGATAGAATATTGGGGAAGAGTGCCTTATTAAGCAATGGTAAAGGAAGTAATGCAGATAAGGTTCAGGATAGTGACACATCCTTGTTGGTCTCCAACAAAGCTGGTAAAATAGCTAAGGAAGACTATCTTGAAGACAGCAAGACAACCCCAAAGTCATGTCTTGGTTTAGTGTTCGAGTTACTGGCCACTACCGCTTGCACAAGCTATTCAAACTCACTGTCTGAATCAGTTCGGTTTCTTGAGTCTCAACTACAAGCTGAAAGACATCGATCAACTATGCTGCGACAAGAAGCGGAAGGACTGCGGAAGTCCCTGGAGCATTCATATGCATACTTTCTGGTGCAACAGCAAGCATTGGAGGATTTTAGTGCTAAACAGGACAAAGATAATAAGCTTGCTAAGCTTATTGACAGCATGCTGGATACCCAGGATAACGTTTCTTGAGCTCTTCTAAAGTTGTTTGAGTTATGCTCTTGTTTTGCTGCCGCGTTTATTTGCACTGGTGGGCAATTTTGAGGGCCAGTGTATGTAATATGCTACTTTGTTCCCTATATTTGCACTAGTGGCGAACTTTGATGCCCAGTGGATGTAATATGTGTAATAGCGGTAATAGGCTAGCGTTAATTGCTTGATTATTTATTTCCTTATTGTCTTGTTTAGTTGTTTGCTTGTAGTCACTGCAGTTCTTTTTCTATGTTTTTCTAGTGGCCACAATAGCCTATTTTTGGTAACTAGGCCAAAATAATCATGGGACACCTCCTGCAGGCCGTATGATCTATGGGCCTTCTTCCGGCTGTAGGATCCATTGGCCTTCCATACGGGCCGTAGGATCCATTGGCCTTCTATACGGGCCTTAGGATTCATGGGCCTTCTACGGGCCGTAGGGTCCATGGGCCTTCTACGGGTCGTACAATCCATGGGCCTTCTACGGGACGTACGATCCATGGGCCTCATATGGGCCGTAGGATCTATGGGCCTTCTACAGGGCGTATCATCATTTTGCCAATCATGGGCCGTACTATTCGTGGACCATAACGGGCCGTTAATAGGCCATATTTGATAACTCTATGAAAACAGCCCAACGGGTTTTTTTTGACATGAAAACGGCCCAATGTATTAACGGTCAACAAACGGGCCGACTGTAACGACGGGCTGAATTTGGCCCACAAGCAGAAAATGACAGTAACGGGCAGTATGTAACCGAATGCTGCAAATGATCCCAAGAATCAATGGGCCCTGAGAAGGCCAAAAGATAACTTGGGCTGGAAACAGCCCAATAGAACAACGGGCCGTTTATGGGTATAAAGTGATACACTGTTCATTACGGGCCAGTTTCACCACGGGCCGTTAATGGGCCAAGAGTTACAAAGAGCCTCATATGGGCCGAAAGAAGTCATGGGCCACACATGGGCCGGAAGTTAAAACGGGGTGGAATCATATTGCACTGCCCAGATGACGCTACTAGGCCTAATTCGGAGAGGTCGTAATGGGCCCTGGGTTAGTGGGCTGTAAATGGGCTATATGCGAACAAGCCATTAACAGGCTTTCCGTGGGTCGGCCCGCCACCTTTTGACCAAGTCAAATGGGACAGCCTTTTCACAGGAATGGGCCTCTGTTGGGCCGTGCCACGTGTCGTCGTATCATAGGCGCCTTTGGTCCAATGAGTGGATGACATCTGTCCCAACGGTGAGCCGACACGTGTTTCCTCCAGCCAATGATGATTTTACACGTGGAAAATCCCCATTGGTCGGGGCTATTAACGGGTTATCGGATCCAAAACTGGACCCGATAGCTTAACGACGTTCCGTTATGGTGGATGCCACGTGTTGGTCACCCTTGACGAAAGCACTTATGTGACGCGTGATTTATCGTCATGGAAGTTGACACTTCTGTGATGATAATTTTGGTAATGTCATGGAACACTTCTACGACAGCACATGTATGACTATCTTGATTCTGTCATAAAATTGTCATTGATGTACATGCATGACAAAAAACGCGACCTACTGTGACAAACACGTATCATCACGGAAGTGTATTTTTTTTGTAGTGTGATATCGTGCACAATGCACACACTTAGCTTAATATCGGGATGGGAGGCACATAGGTATAACAATGAACCAATCATAGAGCTTTAAACCTTTTGGTCAACCGGTTCGCCATCCTTTGTCAAGTCAAGATGTCCACTAGTAGGCATGGGGGTATTCATACCTTTTCATTCTTGCATGTTGAACTTCTTGAATAAGTCCTTGGTATACTTTTTTTGAGAGATAAAGGTTCCCTCCTTAGTTTGCTTGATTTGCAAACCAAGAAAGAACTTGAGTTCACTCATCATAGACATCTCAAACTTCTCCGACATAAGCTTTCCAAATTTCTCACTAAAATGAGGGTTAGTTGATCCAAATATGATATCATCAACATAAATTTGGCACACAAATAATTCTCCATTAACTCTTTTAGTAAAGAGTGCAGAATCAATTTTACCAATTTCAAACCCTTTATCAAGAAGAAACTTAGTCAAGCATTTATACCAAGCTCTAGGAGCTTGCTTAAGACCAAAAAGAGCTTTGTGGAGTTTGTAAACATGGTCGGGTTTCTTAGGATTAACAAAGCCGGGAGGTTGTTTAACATAAACTTCCTCCTCAATTTCAGCATTAAGTAAAGCACTTTTGATGTCCATTTGATGTAAGGTAATGTCATGATGATTGGCACAGGCAAGTAAGATGCGAATGGACTCAAGTCTAGCAACGGGGGCATAAGTCTCACCATAGTCCATACCTTCGACTTGAGTGTAGCCTTGAGCAACGAGACGAGCCTTGTTGCGTACAACTTGTCCATCTTCATCTTGCTTGTTCCAAAACACCCATTTGGTTCCAATGACATTGTGCTTCTCATCGGGCTTCTCAACCAACGTCCACACTTGGTTCCTCTCAAAGTTGTGTAGCTCTTCATGCATGGCATTTATCCAATCCGGATCTTCTAATGCTTCTTCAACCTTCATAGGTTTAATGCTAGAAATGAATGAGTAATGTTCACAAAAGTTAGCTAAGCGAGATTTTGAGCGAGTAATTCTCCTGGTTTGGATGTCATCAAAGATTTGTTCGACGGGATGATCTCTTGAAACTCTTGCTCGAACTCGTGAGAGCTTTTGTTTCGGTCGGGGTGGAACATCCTCTTCATTATCTTGTTCTTCCTCTTGTCTTTCTTCGTTGTTGTTGGCGTTGTTGTTCTCCCGTGGAGGAGGAGAAGGAGCTCGTCCAGGTTCATCTTGTTGTACATCCTCGTTTTCATCGTCTTGATGTGTCCCACTCGTGGATGCCTCCAAGACAAATTGTGGTTCACCTTGGCGTGAAGTTGAGGGTTCCACTTGGATGGACGAGGTACTCTCCTTTACCTCTGTTGGGCGAATCTTGCCAATAGACAAGTCTTCGATTGCTTCCGAAGGATCTTTGTCATGTACATCAATTGGCAATTGCTCTACTTGCGAGCCATTAGATTCATAAAACTTCAAATCTACCGTCTCTTCAACCTTTCGGGTGAAATTGTTGTAGACAGGGTAAGTGTGAGAGCTTGAGCCATAACCGAGTAGGAAACCTTCATGAGACTTAGGAGTAAATTTCGAACGACGATGCTTATCAACAATGTAACACTTTGAGCCAAATACCAAAAAGTATCCAACTTGGGGTTTGTTACCGGTGAGGAGCTTGTATGTCGCCTTGCCGAGTAGCTTGTGAACATATAGACGATTCGTTGCATGACAAGCTGTCTCAACCGCTTCTTCCCAAAAGTGTTTTGGCATCTTGTACTCATCATGCATCATTCTCGCCATTTCGATGAGGGTCCGGTTCTTCGTCTCAGAAACTCCATTTTGTTGAGGTGTGTATGTAGTCGAGAACTCATGTGAAATCCCTTCTTCATCAAGAAAGGTGTCCATATTGGCGTTCTTGAACTACGTTCTGTTGTCGCTGTGAACCTTCTTGATCTTCACTTCAAATTGATTTTGGGCCTTCCTAGCGAAGTTTTTTAAGATCTTTTGGACCTGTAATTTATCATCAAGAAAGAACACCCACGTAAATCTTAAAAAATCATCTACAATGACTAGTCCAAATGATTTACCACCGAGACTCTTGTAGGCATTGGGACCGAAAAGATCCATATGAAGTAGCTCGAATGGTCTCCTCGTGGTCATGATGTTCTTCATGGGGTGGCTTCCTCCAACCTGTTTTCCTACTTGGCAAGCGCTGCAAAGTCTATCCTTGTCAAATATGACATCTTTAACACCAAGGATATGATCACCTTTAATAAGATTGTCAAGGTTTCACATGACCACATGTCCTAACCGTCTATGCCACAACCAGCCTTCGGAAGATTTAGCAATTAAGCAAGTTCTAGGTTGAGCCTTTTTAGTGAAATCAACAATGTATAGATCACCTCTATTTATGCCGGTAAAGACCATTTTATGATTATCTCTTTGAAACACTTGGCAATCTATTTTAGTAAATAGGACATTGAAACCAAAGTCAGCTAGTCTAGATACGGAAAGTAGATTATAGCCAAGAGATTCAACGAGCATAACATTTTGTATGGAGCTGTCATGTGAGATGGCCACCTTACCGAGGCCAACCACCTACCCTTTGAGTTATCACCAAAAGTGACATACTTTCGAGGGCTGTCATTTTCAGCAAGCTCCCGAAACATATCTTTGTCTCTGGTCATGTGATCGGTACATCCACTATCAAGGACCCATTCCTTTCCTCCAGCCATGTAGCCGCGAAGGTTAGCCATAAGACCAAAGTGTCTAATAGACTCATCAAGATCAAAGTCATTATCATCATCCTCATCATAGTATCCATGTTCAACATCATCTTGCAAATGATCATTTCCTAGAGAGAGTGATTCATTAGATATATGATTTGACAATGTTCATCTCTATGAATTCTAATAGCTTCAGAAATAATATTGCTAATGATTCCAACATCTCCTTTGGCACGCATAAGATTGGTAACCTCAAATAAACAATCTCCAAACTTAGGATCATTGAGATTCATCTTATTCAAAGCAATAGACTTGTGAAGAATCTCATCTAAGTTTTTCAAGGAATAGTTCGGAAATCGTTCCTCAAGGAATCTCCATATAGTATAAGCACAATCAAGAGTTGGCAAGTGACCAATCAAATTTCTAGGCAATCCTCTAGTGATAAGATTGATAGTTCTAAGATTGCGAATCATGTCAAGAGACTCATCATGGGTAGGATGCAAGGGATCAACAAGGGGTTCACAAGGAGTAGTAATGTACTTGTTCAAGTGATATTCATGAAAAATTCCAAGCATCTCATATTTCCACTCACTAAAGAACTCTCCATCAAGCATAGGCACTCTAAGTCTAAGACTTCCCAACATAGACTCATCCATCTTCCTCCAATGGTGATTAAGCCAAAGCAATGGAGACCAATGCTCTGATACCACTTGAAAGGATCGAGTAGAGGTGTCTAGAGGGGGGTGATTAGACCCTCAACAAATAAAGTTGGCAGTTTTTTAAGATTTTCAAGTTGAGGTGGTAGATAGACACAATTTCAAGCATACACAATACAATTCAAGCAAGGGTGCAAAGAGTATTTGAGCAGCGAAAAGTAAAGCATGCAACTTGCAAGAAAGTAAGGGGATGGGATTGGAGTGTGCAAATGCAATTTGACACACAGAGAATTTTGGCGTGGTTTTGATAGGTGGTGCTATCGTAAATCCATGTTGGTGGAGACTTCAACCCACGAAGGGTAATGGTTGCACGAGTCCACGGAGGGCTCCACCCACAAGGGGTCCACGAAGAAGCAACCTTGTCTATCCCACCATGGCCATCACCCACGAAGGACTTGCCTCACTAGGGTAGATCTTCATGAAGTAGGCGATCTCCTTGCCCTTACAAATTCCTTGGTTCAACTCCACAATCTTGACGGAGGCTCCCAAGTGACACCTAACCAATCTAGGAGACACCACTCTCCAAAAGGTAATAGATGGTGTGTTGATGATGAACTCCTTGCTCTTGTGCTTCAAATGATAGTCTCCCCAACACTCAAACTCTCTCTCACAGATTTGGCTATGGTGGAAAGATCATTTGAGTGGAAAGCAACTTGGGGAAGGCTAGATATCAAGATTCTTGTGGTTGGATTGGAATATCTTGGTCTCAACACATGAGTAGGTACTTCTCTTTCAGAAAATGAATGTTGGAAGTGTAGGCACGTTCTGATGGCTCTCTCCACGAATGAAGAATGGGTGGAGGGGTATATATAGCCTCCACACAAAATCTAGCCGTTACACACATATTCCCAAACTCGGTGGGACCGAATCATAAAACTCGGTCAGCCTGATTCAGGTCAAAATGTGAATGTTAGAGTTTTTGGTGGGACTGACAAGGTCAACTCGGTGGGACCGATGTGCAGGGGTTAGTGTAAACCCTCAACTCAGTTTGACCGATTACTCAAACTCGGTGAGACCGATTTTGGTAATAAGTAAATAGAGAATTGGTTAAGCAAACTCGATGGGACTGACTGAACAAACTAGATTAGACCGAAAATGTTGCAATAGGTCACAGAGAATTTGCAAGCCCATCTCGGTGAGACCAAGATCCCATTGGTGAGACTGAAGTGACTTGGGTTTGTGGTAGTGTCTATGTCAAATGAAACTCGATGGCGCCGGATAGATCAAATCGGTGGGGCCGAGTTTGACATTTAGGTTTAGGACATAAGTGGATGTGAGAAAGTGGCTGAGGGTTTTGGAGCATACCACTAAGCACTTTGACCAAGCAAGTCGTTAAGCAACACTTCATCCCCTTTTAATAGTATTGGCTTTCCTATGGACTCAATGTGATCTTGAATCACTTAAAGGAAAAATGTAGAGTCTTGAGCTTTTGCCAATGTTTGTCCTTAGCATCTTGAAGGGGTTCCACATCCTCTTGTCCATGTCCACGCGACTCCAATGTTGAACTCATCTGAAATATACAAGGTAGAAGTATTAGTCCAATAAGAGATATGTTGACATTAATTACCAAAATCACCCAGGGAGCACTTGTGCTTTCACTCATCCTTGCACAAGAGGACATAGTGCATAAAAATTGATGGGTTCTCACACACTTTTCTCATCTCACTTTGGGTGGAAAATAGGACTAAATTTTTCTTGTCACTCATCGTGGAGGCACTCAATTTGGGCTTATGGAGCTCACTCTCTTTTGGTTGGTTCGCTCTCTCACTATTATCTCCATAATGGGTGGCTTGCTTGTCGGCAATCACTTGACTAGGTGATATAGGTTGTAGCACGTACTCCTTTCCCTTCATCTCGAAGCTATAGTGATTGGTACGCCCATTGTGGATGACGCCTCGGTCAGTTTCCATGGTCATCCAAGAAGGAGGTGGCAAACAAACATCGGAACAACATCACACTCCAAAGTATCTTTGTATGCTCCTATCTTGAAGGAAACTTGCACCATAAGCTCTACTTGGATAGTGCCATAGTCACTAAGCCATTGGACCTTGTAGAGGTGAGGGTGTTTCATCTTGACCAATTGGAGCTTGGAGCATAATTCTTGACACGCCAAGTTGTGGCAACTTCCTCCATCGATGATAACCTTCATGGACCTTCCATTGATGCCCGCCTTGGTGTGGAATATATGGCATCTTTGGTCTTCGTCTTGATGATGTTGAAGTGTCAAGACTTTGGAGACAACGAGAGCGGGGCTCAAATCTTTGTCACAAAAGACTTGATCATCTTCATCTTCGTTGACGCGCCGGTGCATGGCCACGTGCTCAAGGGCTTCCATTTCCTCTTCACTCATGGAGTCATAGATTTCGTCATCATTGAGGATCATGGTGCACTTGTTGGTACACTCGAAAGACATGTGGCCACGGCCGCCGCATGCGAAGCACTTGATGGAATTGTCTTGATGGTCTCATCCGGTGGAGTTGTAGATGATGAAGCTCTTGGCTTGAAGTTACTTGTAGTAGGAGGACAACTTGAGGTTGTTGAAGTTTTCTTGTAACTTGACTTATCGCCGTTGCTTGGAGAAGGTTTGGTTGAGGTAGAACGTGTTGGAGTCGTTGAAGCTTCATTATTGGAGTTGTATGTCTTGGAAGAGTACTTGGCATACTTGAAGTCATCTTGCACTTGTCACTCCGCTTTGGTAGCTTGATGTACTAGCTCGATGAGGTTGGAGTAAGGTTGGAAGTTGGAAATCTTCTTGATAGGATGATTTATGCCATTCAAGAAACGTGCCATAGTTTGCTCATCATCTTCCGTGACATTAGCTCGTATCATGGCAATCTCCATTTCCTTGTAGTACTCTTCAACGCTCTTTGTTCCTTGCTTGAGTAGCTGTAATCGCTTGAAGAGGTCGCGGTTATAGTATGTTGGCACAAAGCGCGCTCTCATGGCATCTTTCATTTGATCCCATGTCGTGATGGGTGGTTCCCTCTTTCTTCTCGTCGCTCAATAACTTGCTCCCACCAAATGAGGACATAGTCTTGGAACTCAAGGGATCCCATGGCAATCTTCTTCTCTTCCTCATAGTTGTCCAAACTAAAGATCTTGTCAACCTTCAATTCCCATGAAATTTACTCTTCGGGATCACTGCTTTTGGAAAACTTGGGCATGGTGAATTTGAGTTTGTCGTAGCGTTGCTCTTCATTGTGTTGGGGTCGAGGGTGATGGCGTCCTTGACATGGAGGATTGTCGCCCTCAACTTGCTCTTGCCATGGAGGATTCCCATTGTCGTGTTGCTCTTGGCGAACTTGTGATTCTTGTGTAGCTTGTGGAGGAGCTTGTGGAACTTGTCGGTGCAATCGTGCTTGATAGTTCCTCTCTTGGACTTTATCGCGAAGTGCTTCTTCTTGCTCACGAGTATGCCGATTGCATGCGGCTATGGCGCGACTTGTCTCTCGAAGGGCATGTTGCGCCTCTAGTGCTTGAGCTTCATGCTGTTGTTGTTGTTGACATTGTGCCTCAGCATCTTGTTCGTCTTGGTGTTGGCGCGCTAGCTCGCTCTTCCCCTTGTTGGCGTTGACGTTGCGTTTCTTGTGCTTGCGCAAAGGCAACTAGATTTTGACGATGTCAATGTTCTTGCGCTAGAAGGTGCTCTTAGCATCGGTTCCATGTAGAGGATTGCGGTTTGCTTGACGGTCTTGGCGCGCGGCTCGATGAAGAGTGTTCGACGTCGGTGTACTTGAGTTATCGAAGGAATGTCGACTCGAGTGGCTCCGCCTGGAGTAGGATGAAGTAGTAGAAGAGCGGTTGACCAACAAGGCACGAATCTCATCCATTCTTGCATTGTTCTCTTGTTTTTGTTCTTCGAGCTTGTTGTAGAAGTAGTCTCTTGTACATTGCTCAGATTGTCGCAAGTCGCTAGCAAAATTGTCGATGCGGTTGCTCAAAGCTTGTTATTCTTGGTGCAAAGGTCGTTTTGCGCCGAAGAGGTGGTTCTTGTTGACGTAGGTGTTCAGGTCCTCGTTTTGCTCGATAAAGAGTGGGTTGGTAGAAGTAGTTGGCATATCCATCATTTCAAGTAAATGGGTGAGTGGAAGAAAAAGAAGAACTATACTAAATGTACCTTGACCAATGTTGAGAATGGATCAAAGATCACTCTATGATGTAACAAGGAAATAACACAATTGGTACAGGTTCCCGTCAATTTCTCAAACCTACATAAATAAAGCTTATGGTGGAGCTTGGTTAAGATGGTGGACAAAATTTATGCAATTGTTATTGAGACTAAATAATGTTGGGAAAGATTCACAAATGTGCAAATGGGGTCACGGAAACACACACACGGATAGATAAATGGGGTCATGCAACCAAGGAATGTGCCAAAATGTGGAATCCATGAAAATGCTCTTGTTGCACAACACTAGAGAGACGCTAGCTCGATTGCAAAATAGGCGGATACGAGGCTTGTGCACAACCTACTAAGCAAAATGTGACGACTTCTATCCCAAGTATGCTATAGGTATGGTGTTCCGGTGATATAGTCCAAGATGATCGAGTATGACAATCTTACTGTAGTATGATGCTATGGTTCTTGCTTAAAAGCTCTTTGCTTATATTTTCCTTTTGCTTAAAAGCTTGTTTGGCTCTTTCTCGTTGGAGCTCTTTCTCATGCAAAACTTCACGAACCAAGATGGCAATTGTGTATATGCGATGACAACCTTGTGACACAAGAGATGATACCAAGATGTGTACCAAGATGATATGGTATGTATGCAAGGGGAACTATGATCACTAATGTGCACAAGTAACATTGTCGGCAATACTCAAAGGCTAGTATCGATAGGTAAGTGACGCAAAAATGGGGTATGGTGTTATCAATGCAATGGCAAGAATGTACAATGATGGGATACCACAACACCAAGATGATATAGAGGTTACCGTTCGTGGTATGTTGAGTGTAAGCAAGAACGGATGATGGTATGACAAAGTCGATGACAAGATGAGCGTCGGTGATGTCGTTGTCGAACCGTCCCTAAGTAGCTGAAACATGTTAGGAAACGGAAACCTCAACTCAAATTCCCAAAGACCAAAATTGTCAAAAATTGTCAGTGCTAGCGGGTAAGCAATGGTGGTTGCAAAAAGCGGTGGTGGTTTCATAAGTGGAGTTACCAGAGTGTTGGTGCGGAAGGTGGTATTGGAATGCATATGCGGAAGTGGAAATGAGCCGGTGGGGCTGACAAAGTTCAGTTTTGTCAGGGTAAGCCGGACATCCAGAGGTGGTCGCACGACCCATGATTGTCGGATGTCCGGTGCCTGGGCGATTTCGGGATGGGATGAACTTCTAGGGTTCGTGGTGGGGAGGAAAAATTGGGGCAAATTTGGACGAATTTGTGGATGGAAATGATGGAGAGGATGGGGGGAAGCTAGATCCACTCGTGGCAAAGTAAATCCATGGATCAAACCCAACAAAACTTCATCAAAACCAACAAATCACAAAAAAAATGGGGCTATTTTTGTGGGGATTTTTTAAATTTAGGACAAAATTAACAAGGTAGGGCTCCAAATTCGTGATCAACCTTGGCTCATGATACCAAGATGATGTAGGTGGGAACCCTAGGGCCGATCTTTCATGATTTGGAGGTGATCCTACGATGAACACGAAGAACACGAGGGGAAACACAAGGGGAAAACACTCAAATTGATGATACCCAATCACACATATGCTAGATCCATGAACATAAAGAGTGATACAAGATGCAAACGCAACAAGGGATGATACAAGAGGCGGTAGTTCTTCTCCGTGAGGAGGTCTTGAGGGGTCTTCCCATGAGGGGTCTAGAATACACTTGGGGGATCTTCTCTGTAGAGGTTGTGAACTCCAATGGAGAAGTAATCAGGTGGATGAGCAAAGCTCTATCTCTCAAATGAGCTATCACATTGCTAACCCTAATAAGAGGGAGGAGCAATATATATAGCCTAAGGTCACGAAAGGTACATGGGCTTCGGCCCAACACGCTGTCAACACACAGGCTTCAGACGTCCGACAGTTACCGGACATCCGGTGTCTCGTGGGGGCTCGGACGTCCGGTAAGTGTCTGACTTCCAATGTTTCAGCTTTGATCATGTGGCGTCGGATGTCCGGTGGGCGTGGGACGTCCAGAGCGTCGGTCGTCCGGAGGCTTCCATACTTCCAATGGTTTCGTTCTATGATGGTGGTGCTGGTCGTCCGATGGGGCTCGGTCGTCCGGGCATTGGGAGTGTCGGACGTCCAGTCCTTGTCAGTCGTCCGGACGCTGGAGCGTGTGCAGGCTGGGCTCGGCTGGCTGGCTGGCTGATAAGCTCGAATCCAAATCGGAGAAGTGCGTCTTCATAGGATACCCTAAGGAAAAATTGGGTATAGATTCTACCATAGATGCAAAGGCAAGATCTTTGTTGCCAAGAATGGAACCTGTCTAGAGAAGGAGTTTCTCTCGAAGTAAGTGAGTGGGAGGAAAGTGGAACTTGATGAGGTAATTGTACCTTCTCTCAATTTGGAAAGTAGCTCATCCGAGAAATCTGTTCCCATGATGCATGCACCAACTAGAGAGGAAGCTAATGATAATGATCATGAAACTTCAGATCAAGTTACTACAGAACCTCGTAGGTCAACTAGAGCACGATCCGCGCTAGATAAAGCACTTGTTCCTTGTACTTGGTGTCCTCGCCATCTTGTCCGTTTGGTGTAGTTGTCCCATGGCCATCCTCTAAGTACCTGATCACACATAGGGTTTCCGCTTGAGGTAGTATGCTGTAAGGTAGAACCCTAGATGCCTGATCTTTCACGATTGGAGAATATGAGGAACTCGAGCGGAAATCACGAGGGAAAACACGGGAGAAATCAGTCAATCCACGAAACACAAAGAGATACATGATCCATGATCAACAAAGGACGATACAAGTAGAAAGTTCTTCTCCCTAAGGAGGTCTTGAGGGGTCTTCCCGTGAGGGGTCTTGAATCCACTTGGGGGGTCTTCTCCATAGAGGTCGTGAACTCTGATGGAGAAGGGTTCAAGTGAAGAGCAAAGCTTTGCAAGTTAGCTACTACTTTACTAACCCTAAAACGTAGGTGGGAGAAGAGTATATATAGTCTAGGGAGCGAAAGGGTACATGGGCCTCGACACAGAGACACTGAGCGCAGGCTGGCCGAAAGTTCCGGACAGGGCCGAAAGTTTTGGTGACTAGAGGTTCCAGGCGGGTTCCGGTGTAAGCCGAGAGTTGGCGCGGCGAGGACTGTGTTGGAGTCCGGGGGCCGGAAGGTCTGGGTCGGCTGGAAGTTTCGAGGACTGGAAGGTCCTGGAAAGGTTCCGGGCTGGTTCCGGGCTGAACAGAGAGTTGGCATGCCTGGGCATCGTCTAGAGTGGCGAGGGCCGGAGGTTCCAGGCTGGCCGGAAGTTTCGGGTTGTGGCCGAAAATTCCAGACTTGGCAGAAACACTACACAAGTCTTGACGCTGGCCGTTCTTCCTCCTTCAGTCCTTGGTTCCTGCACACATGTAGTGTCTTTTCATTAGGTAGCAACCATGTCTCGCGTGAATAGAAAGGAGAAGGACTTAGGAACGAGTTCACCTTGTGTCCAATAGCGTATGCTTAAGGTCGAGGTCTCGCCGTAGTGTACATGGGGATGATCATAGGATGCTCTGCATCATCTCCCCCCCTGGGAAAGATCCAACCTTGGATCGTGATCCTCATTGTCGGTGTCAAAACCGGCGGATCTCGGGTAGGGGGTCCCGAACTATGCGTCTAGGCGGATGGTAACAGGAGACAAGGGACACGATGTTTTACCCAGGTTTGGGCCCTCTTGATGGAGGCAAAACCCTACGTCCTGCTTGATTAATATTGATGATATGTGTTACAAGAGTGGATCTACCACGAGATCAAGGAGGCTAAACCCTAGAAGCTAGCCTATGGTATGATTGTTGTTCGTCCTATGGACTAAAGCCATCCGGTTTATATAGACACCGGAGAGGGCTAGGGTTACACGAAGTCGGTTACAATGGTAGGAGATCTACATATCCGTATCGCCAAGCTTGCCTTCCACGCCAAGGAAAGTCCCATCCGGACACGGGACGAAGTCTTCAATCTTGTATCTTCATAGTCTTGGAGTCCGGCCGACCATGATAGTTCGGCTATCCGGACACCCCCTAGTCCGGGACTCCCTCAGTAGCCCCTGAACCAGGCTTCAATGACTACGAGTCCGGCGCGCATGTTGTCTTCGGCATTGCAAGGCGGGTTCTTCCTCCGAATAATTTGTAGAAGATTGTGAACATCAGGATAGTGTCCGGCTCTGCAAAAATAAATTCCACGTACCACCGTAGAGAGAATAATATTACACAAGTTCAATCTGCTGACGTATTTTGT
The DNA here is from genome assembly GCF_018294505.1 of Triticum aestivum. NCBI lineage: Eukaryota > Viridiplantae > Streptophyta > Magnoliopsida > Poales > Poaceae > Triticum > Triticum aestivum. The sequence goes on from NC_057801.1 coordinate 380,074,450, forward strand.
GGCGTGACGTCATACCACTACTAAGCCTTTACTCAAATTGTTTTTATTGTTCCACCTCCGCGCGTTTAGCGAAGCGGTTTCCTTGGCACGTCTTGTCGAAGCAGAGATCGTGTTCCCCTTATTCCGGGATTCACATCAACACGGACGTGGGTAACCCAACCACGCCATTGATTGTGACGCTTGGGAGATAAGCGAGTTTTACCAGGCCGGTGGGGACACATGTTTTTGATCCAACCCTTTTACCTGCACCTTCTTCCTCCTTGGCTTATCCATCTCCGCGAAGTCGAGCTCCAGCGCCCAAGTCCGCACTTCTCACCTCAACCTTCTCCAACTATGTCCAGAGCGGGAGGCAAGTGGATGGCCTCCTCCGTCACCGAGAGGCAGATCCAGAAGCTGCGCGACGCCAGATATTTGTCCAACGACATCGCGCACCAGCTCCTCGACGAGGGAGAGCTCATCCCCACCCCCAGGCCCCATGAGAGGGTAGTATTTCTTCCCCATTTCCTCCACGGACTGGGCTTCCCACTTCATCCCTTTGTCCGGGGGCTCATGTTCTACTACGGCCTAGATTTCCATGATCTGGCCCCGAATTTCATCCTCAACATCTCGGCGTTTATCGTCGTGTGCGAGGCCTTCCTCTACATCCAGCCCCACTTCGGCTTGTGGCTCAAGACCTTCAGTGTCAAGCCGAAGGTTGTGAAGGGCAGCCAAGCGGAGTGCGGAGGCGCCATGGTGGGCAGGATGTCCCACGTTACGTGGCCGGAGGGCACTTTCGTGGAAACCATTAAGGGTGGCAATCGGGGTGGTTCTACATCACCGAGCCGCATGACCCTGATTGGGAAGTGGCCCCTGAATTTAGATCCGGCATCCCTACACGGCTCACCTCCTGGAAAGAGAGTGGCCGGATCTGGGGGGATTCGGAGGATCTGACCGGACTCCAAGCCTGTATCCAGAAGCTGGTGGACGAGAAGCTCAAGCTTGTCAACGTAGTCCAGGTCATGCTCATCCGCTGGATTCTCCCGTGCCAACGACGGGGCTTCAACATGTGGGAGTTTGATCCGGCACAGCACCAGACTCTAAGTGGGCTCTTCGACACTACGTACGAAGATGCCTGGAAGGTGCTGTTCAAGGGCGCCGAGGCTCCCGCATCTGCTACCGAAGATCGCGGATTCCGCTCGCAGCGTCCAGCTGACGAGGTAAGTGATTTTGCCACTTGTTTTCCATAGTTTGACTCTATGCGGGATCTAAACTCCCTTTACCTTTGACAGGACTGGCTGGCGAAGGCCGAACGGACTATCTGTCCGGCCCCATTGCTAGAGGACCCAGCGGACGCCCGCCTAACGGGGCTGCTGGCTCCGGCACCCCACGTGGTGCCGGAGAAGAAGGCCAAGAAGAAGGCCATGGGGACTCGGAAGAGTTCCTGTTTTCAAGTGCTATCGGATGATGAATCCGAGGCCGACTCCTCCCACCAAGGCGAGGAGGAGAAGAGGAAAGCCTCTCCCCCAGCGGGGGGAGGGAAGAAAAGGAAGGCCTCCCCAACAAGGGAGGCAGAAGGGTCCAAGAAGGGAAAAACTCTTCCCCTGGACTGCTCCGCCAACGCCAGTGACGACGACGAGGACTGGCCTCCAAGGGCCAAGCCCCTGGCGAGATCGTAAGTATCCAGACTCCCGAATAACTTCAAGGTTTATATTTTTCGCCACATAATGTCTTTCTAATGCCGCATACAACCCTGCAGTCCGCCTAAGGATGATCTTCCCGCTTCATCGAGTGGGTCCTTAGGTGCGTCGGATATGGATTATCTTCCGACTGCCTCCACCCCCCGTGACACGGACGATGCCGAGGTGGGATCCCAGGAAGGGACCCACCAGGAGGAGAGGGCCCCGGAGGTGTCGCAGGACAACCTCCCGGACTTTGCACCAGACTCGGCCCTGGAACCCACAGTGGCTCCGGAGTCCGGCGGGCGACCCCTTCGTAAGAAGGGCAAGACCGTGACGCCGGCAGCCTCCGTCCAACCGGAGGCGCCGGATAGCTTGCTGGAGGCGCTCAATGGCGCCTCCATCGAAGAGGAACACCGCACCGTTATGAGTGCGGTGATTCAGAAGGTGCAGCTCGCCAAGAGCGGGCTGACCGAAGCCTACAGCAGCCTTCTAACAGGCTTTGAGGTAAGAATTTCAATATGTATAGAATGGTACCGCATAGACAATAGCCCCTGATGCTTAGTTCGGTGTTCGGAAAGAAAAGCCGGACTGAGGATCTAAAAAGATATACGCAGGAGTCATAATAAATATGTCAATATGGGATTGCAGGCTGCGCTGCTAACCTCTGCCGCACTGACAGCGGAGGTCAATACTTTGAAGGAAAACCTCGAGCGGTCCGAGAACGAGCTCGGCCGTGCCAAGAAGCAGCTCGAGGACAAGCAAGGTGAGTAACGCCTTATTAAAATTGTACCTTACAGAAAAGGATTTTGGTTGCAAAAGAATGACAAGGATAACGTGGGTATTGCAGGGGCCACTAACGAGGTGGCGACCCTGAAAGAGGCGGTGGCCGTGGCCAAACGCAATCCGGCTGCGGAGCGCACCGAGCGAGAGAAGCAGGAGGCGCGGGTGGCGGAGTTACAATAAGAGCTCCAGGATCTCGTGAAAAAACATGAGAGCCTGGAGCATGACTCGAAGACTCGAGAGTCCGAGCTTGCAACGGCTCTTGAGAGTGCCAAAGCCGCTAAGGCTGAAGCCTACAAGGCCCTCCAGGAGATTGAGGCGGTGAAGAAAATAGCAGCGGGTAAGGCATTTTTCATGCAAAGTAAGCATGTGAGTGTTAATTACCTGTTGCTTACCCGAATTCGGAGCTCTCCAGGAGCGTTCGCAGATCTTCCTCTCAGCGTGTCCGATGCTACCGCATTCTACCGGGCCGAGGAGGGGAGCTCGACGGAGAAGGTCTTCTGGTCTCAGTATGTTGAGGCCGGACATCCGGTGCCCCTTAGCGACCAGCTGAAGCAGCTAGTCGAGCTCCACAAGGCGGCCGAACAGTCCATGAAGGGCCTCATAGTTCGGCTGTGGCCTAAGGAGGCCATGCCTGGGAGCTACTTTGGCCTGGTGCGGCAGCTGGTGGATGCGTGCCCGTGGGTTGAAGTCATCAAGCACTCCGCCTGTATTGAGGGTGCCCGTCGGGCCCTTGCCTGCGCAAAGGTGCACTGGGGCAAGATGGATGCCCAGAAGCTTGTGACGGACCCGCCACCAGAGGGAAAGGAGCATCGCACGCCCGAGATGTATTATAAGAGTGTGCTGAAGGGCGCCCGCACTATTGCAGGGGAGTGCTCCAAAGATGTAATTTTTGAGTAGACTGCATTTTGTTATCCTGTGCGCTGAAAACTTAGTTCATATGCGCTAAGCAACGCTTGTTAATTTAAAATATTACCTTCTGTGCGGCTGTTTATCAAATCTGAGAGATGGAAAGTCGTCGGCTTCAGCCCCCATGCCACCAGTGCTGGGGTGTTTGGGATAAACTTGAGCACTCTTGTTCCCATTTTTGGGTCCATCTAGGGAGGTGCTCAACACAGCGAACAAGGCAACCGGACTTATAATGCTTGAACACTCTCACTTAGCCATAGAATTCTATAATTTTAAATTTCGGCGAAACCCCTAGTCTTCGGAAGGCCGAATTTGGGGCGCTATCCACGCCTAGGCCGGACAAGATCCGGCTCCTCGCTCTAAGCGGATAAGTCTTTAAGGACTCGCAAAAACCTCTCGAACAGCGACCGGCTCTCGCCTCATCATGACGGTCAGTTTTAGCTTTCTCCACTGAGGCGTTAACCCACCTCAACTGGGGCGCAATCGCAGTGGTTCTCCCAGTGCTACCTTAGCCGATACAACGGAACGTGAGGTACCAAAACATGGGAGCCAGGCAAACCCAACTATTGACCCAAGACATGATTCGGAGCCGATGCATATAATGCTATAAGTTCGGGGTGCCGCACTTGTGAAAGTGTTCGGACTTATCACGCCATGATGCGGGAAACATAAGCCCCTGGTGTGTTTTAACCGTACCAAAGTGTACGGATGCGACATGTCATAAATGAACATTTTTATGAAAAGAAATGCAATTATAAGCAAAAAGGTGATGCATTGTTTTATTCAATAAGTGCTGCTATGAATGCAGAACGATACAAATAGTGCGATAAGCAAGGGATGGGACTGTTAAACATGTCCCCCTCCAGGGGTAGGCTGCGGATTGGTGTATAAAAATGCTCGTAATGGAGACCACCTGTATATTCGTTGTAGCCTTTATCCTTCCCTGGCTATTGCATCGTGAGTTCGGCAGGTCTGCTGCCGGACAGGGCTTCTGATGAACAGAGTCCTGTGGGTAAAAAATAAAAGGTAAAAAGAAAAAAAAAGAACGACACACTTGAAAGCCCCTGGTGTGGTTGAGCCACAGTCTGGGCTTATCGTGGTCGTGCCCCTCTCCCCATGCCCATGGTATCTTCAGAGCATAATGGTGTACGCGAAGGACCTGTTTTGACGTTTTGCAGGGGCTGGGGTTGGAGCCGCACTGCTATGCGTGCTCAGAACGTGCCAGGTGGTCTTGTTGTAGGTTACTCTGGGCGCGCTTAGCTATGTCCGGCCGCTTAACGGCTGGACTCGAGAATTGCCTTAAGAGGCTGCATTGTACTTCTGCCGCGAGAGCCGTTGTGTGTTACTCCGTTCCGAGAGAACGTTCAGTGTTTCCGTTGACCGTGATGACTCCTCGAGGGCCTGTCATCTTGAGCTTGAGGTATGCGTAGTGCGGCACCGCGTTGAACTTTGCAAACGCGGTACGTCCGAGCAAGGCATGATAGCCGCGGCGGAACGGGACTATGTCGAAGATTAACTCCTCGCTTCAGAAGTTATCCGGGGATCCGAAGACAACTTCCAGTGTAACTGAGCCTGTACAATTGGCTTCTACACCTGGTATGACGCATTTAAAGGTCGTCTTGGTAGGTTTAATCCTTGAGGGGTCTAATGCCCATTTTGCGCACTGTATCCTGATAGAGCAGGTTCAGGCTGCTGCCGCCGTCCATCAGAACTCTGGTGAGGTGAAATCCATCGACGATTGGGTCTAAGACCAATGCGGCGAATCCGCCGTGGCGGATGCTGGTGCGGTGGTCCCTTCGGTCAAAAGTGATCGGGCAGGAGGACCATGATTGAACTTCGGGGCGACTGGCTCCATCGCGTATACATCCTTGAGTGCATGCTTCCACTCCCTTTTAGGTATGTGCGTTGCGTATATCATGTTCACCGTCCGCACCTGTGGGGGGAAACCCTTTTGTCCTCTATTGTTCGGCGGTCGGGTCTCTTCCTCGTCATCGCTATGCAGCCCCTTGTCATTGTTTTCGGCAATTAACTTGCCTGCCTGCTTGAATACCCAACAGTCCCTATTGGTGTGGTTAGCTGGCTTTTTGTGGGTGCCGTGTATCTGGCACAAGCGGTCGAGTATTCGGTCCAAATTGGACGGACCCGGAGTAGTTCTTTTGAATGGCTTTTTCCGCTGACCGGGTTTAGAGCCTCTGAATCCGGCATTGACTGCCATATCCTCACTATTGTCGTCGTTGATGCGGCGCTTGCTTTTGTTACGACGCGACCTACCATTTCGGTCCTTGAAATCTGGACTGCCACAATTTTTGCTGAGGTTGTTGCTGCGTGCTAGCCAGCTATCCTCACCCGCGTAGAAGCGGGTCATGAGTGATGTGAGGGCTGCCATGGATTTCGGCTTTTCCTGTCCCAGGTGCCGGGCAAGCCACTCGTCGCGGATGTTATGCTTGAAGGCCGCGAGGGCCTCCGCATCCGGACAATCGACGATTTGGTTTTTCTTGGTTAAGAACCGTGTCCAGAATTGTCTGGCCGATTCGTCTGGCTGTTGAATTATGTGGCTTAGGTCGTCAGCGTCTGGTGGTCTCACATACGTGCCTTGGATGTTATCGAGGAATGCGGCTTCCAGGTCTTCCCAACTCCCAATTGACTCTGCTGGCAAGCTGTTAAGCCAATGCCGGGCTGGTCCTTTAAGCTTGAGGGGGAGATATTTGATGGCATGAAGATCATCACCGCGGGCCATGTGGATGTGAAGAAGATAGTCTTCAATCCAAACCGCGGGGTCTGTTGTGCCATCATAAGATTCGATATTCACGGGTTTAAACCCTTCGGGGATTTGATGATCCATTACTTCATCTGTGAAGCATAGTGGGTGTGCGGCGCCTCTGTACTGGGCGATATCACGACGGAGCTCAGAAGGACTTTGTCTGTTTTGTTCGACCCGGCCGGACTTACTATGTCCGGCGCGACGGCTGTCGTCACGTACCGTGGGGCGCCCACGCGATCCATAGATCGATCTTGATTGTCTTGCCTTATCCTCCAATATATCTCGCAAGTCCAGAGCGTTCCCCTGTGGCCTTGTGCTTTTCGAGCGATGCCGGGGCACGGGTCTAGTGAAGGGCCTAGAGGCCTCTCTGTCGCGACCACGGGGTGGTCGGTCAGCCGTATTGTCTCTTGGTGATGCGGGTTCATACGCTTCCTCCTCTAATCGGGGGAGCAGCTTGCGTTTAGGGTAGCTTTTGGAGGGGCGTTCGAGCTCATGCTCTTCGGCCGCGAGGACTTCAGTCCATCTGTCACTAGCAGATCTTGATCAGCTCTAAGCTGTTGCTGCTTTTTCTTGAGGCTGTTCGCTGTGGCCATAAGCCTGCGTTTAAAACGCTCTTGTTCGACGGGATCCTCAGGCACGACGAATTCATCGTCGTCGAGGCTTGCTTCGTCTCCGGAGGGAGGCATATAATCCTCTACCTCTTCTTCTGCCGCTCTCTCATGAGGGCTGGCGTCTCCATCCTCCTACGCTGGATCTTGCTGGAGTGGGTTGTCTTTGGCACTGTCCAGTGTATTATTATCTCCGGTGCCGGAATCTTCATTCTTGCTATGGCGGGATTTAGAGTGGCGCCGCTGACGCCGGCGCTTGGGCTGTTTCTTGGAGGGGTCATCCTCATCTGTTCCTTCGCCATTCACATCCTTTGGGATATCCACCATGTATATGTCATATGATGAGGTGGCATTCCAGTGCCCGGTAGGCGCTGGTTCTTGGTTGTCTCCGGCATCTTCGTCCATACCGTCAATGTCTTCGGAGTCATAGTCTAGCATGTCAGTTAGATCGTCAACAGCGGCTACCAAGTGAGTGGTGGGTGGGCTTTGAATTTCTTCGTCGTCCGCATCCCAACCGTCCTGACCGCAGTCCGGCCAGGGCTCTCCCGATAACGAGAGATACTTTAACGAACTCAAGATGTCGCCAAAAGGTGAGTGTTGAAAGATGTCCGCTGCGGTGAACTCCATGATTGGCGCCCGATCGGATTCGATCGGAGAGGGCGCTGGAGGTTCAGAGTCCGGCAAGGAGTCCGGCACCTCGGAGTCACGAGCTTCATGAGGGACAAGGTCATTGTTCGGCTCCATCGCCGTAGAGGTTCCCGCCCCCGAGGCGGTGTCTAGCCATCCGTCCTCGATCTGCGCAGCCGGCTCCGAATTGAAGATCGGAGCGGGTTGGAGTGCGGCCTCCAGGGTACTGTCCGGCTGCAGAGCTAAATCATGCTCGCCGTGACAGCGCGGCACGCTCGGCTGTGGCTCGAATCCATCGAGGATCAAGTCCCCGCGGATGTCAGCCGTGAAGTTCGAACTTCCAAATCTGACCTGACGGCCAGGGGCGTAGCTTTCGATCTGCTCCAGACGGCAAAGCGAATTGGCCCGCAGTGCAAAGCCGCCGAATACGAAGATCTGTTCGGGGAGAAAGGTCTCACCCTGGACTGCGTCGTTGATGATGGTCGAAGAAGCCATCGAGCCTATCGGTGACGACATAGATGAACTCTCAATGAAGGCACCAATGTCGGTGTCAAAACCGGCGGATCTCGGGTAGGGGGTCCCGAACTGTGTGTCTAGGCGGATGGTAACAAGAGACAAGGGACACGATGTTTTACCCAGGTTTGGGCCCTCTTGATGGAGGTAAAACCCTACGTCCTGCTTGATTAATATTGATGATATGTGTTACAAGAGTGGATCTACCACGAGATCAAGGAGGCTAAACCCTAGAAGCTAGCCTATGGTATGATTGTTGTTCGTCCTATGGACTAAAGCCATCCGGTTTATATAGACACCGGAGAGGGCTAGGGTTACACAAAGTCGATTACAATGGTAGGAGATCTACATATCCGTATCGCCAAGCTTTCCTTCCACGCCAAGGAAAGTCCCATCCGGACACGGGACGAAGTCTTCAATCTTGTATCTTCATAGTCTTGGAGTCCGGCCGACCATGATAGTTCGGCTATCCGGACACCCCCTAGTCTGGGACTCCCTCACGCATCATCATGGAAACGGTTGTCGTGGACGAACTTGTAATTGGACGAAGTTTAAGACATGGTGTAATTCAAGTACTCCAAGGTGTCTCCGGAGTGGCATTCATGCAAAAGAGAAAACACAAAGAACACTCGGAAATACAATGGTTAGTGCACTCAAAAGGTCCATCATGTAAGTGAAGGAAATATGCCCTAGGGGCAATAACAAAGTTGTTATTTTATATTTTTCTTATTCATGATAAATGTTTATTATTCATGCTAGAATTGTATTAACCGGAAACTTGATACATGTGTGAATACATAGACAAAACACCGTGTCCCTAGTATGCCTCTACTACACTAGCTCATTGATCAAACATTGTTAAGTTTCCTAGCCATGGAGATGTGGTGTCATTTGATGAATGGGGTAACATCATTAGGAGAATGATGTGATGGACAAGACCCATCCGTTAGCATAGCATAATGATCGTTCAGTTTTATTGCTACTGCTTTCTTCATGTCAAATTCATATTCCTCCGACTATGATATTATGCAACTCCTGGACACCGGAGGAATGCCTTGTGTGCTATCAAACATCACAACATAACTGGGTGATTATAAGATGCTCTACAGGTATCTATGAAGGTGTTAGTTGTGTTGGCATAGATCGAGATTAGGATTTGTCACTCCGAGTATCGGAGAGGTATCTCTGGGCCCTCTCGGTAATGCACATCATATGAAGCCTTGCAAGCAATGTGACTAATGAGTTAGTTGTGGGATGATGCATTACGGAACGAGTAAAGATACTTGCTGGTAACGAACTTGAACTAGGTATGAAGATACCAATGATCGAATCTCGGGCAAGTAACATACCGACGACAAAGGGAATAACATATGTTGTCATAGCGGTTCGACCGATAAAGACCTTTGTAGAATATGTGGGAGCCAATATGAGCATCCAGGTTCCGCTATTGGTTATTGACCAGAGAGGTGTCTCGGTCATGTCTACATAGTTCTCAAACCCGTAGGGTCCGCACGCTTAACATTCGATGACAGTTTGTATTATATGAGTTATGTGATTTGGTGACCGAATGTTGTTCGGAGTCCCGGATGAGATCACGGACATGCCGATGAGTCTCAAAACGGTCGAGAGGTAAAGATTGATATATTGGAAGGTAGTATTCGGACACCGGAAGTGTTCCGGAATGGATCGGGTACATATCGGAGTACTAGAGGGGTTACCGGACCCCCCCCCCCCCCGCAGAAAGATATGGCCATATGGGCCATAGGAGGGAGGCACACCAGCCCACAAGCGGTGGCGCGCCCCCCACAAGGGAAGGAGGACGGATTGGACTAGGGGAGGGGGCGGCGCCCCCCTTTCCATCTCCCTCTCTCTCTCTCCTTCCCCCTTCCCCCTCTGATAAAACGAAGGGGGGTCTAATCCAAATAGGATCCCAAGTACGATTCCTCCTACTTGGGCGCGCCTAGGGCCGGCCTCCTCTCCCTCCCTCCTTTATATACATGGGGGGTGCCTAAAACATAGATCAATTGTTTCAAGCTGTGTGCGGCGCCCCCCCCTCCATAGTTTACGCCTCCGGCCATATTCTTGTGGTGCTTAGGCGAAGCCCTGCATGGACAACATCACCATCACCGTCACCATGCCGTCCTGCTGACAGAACTCGTCTACTTCCTTGACACTTTGCTGGATCAAGAGTTCGAGGGATGTCACTATAACGCCCCGGATGTAACTTTCCATAATTGTAACTCCAACTCTTGCCATTTCCGGCTATGTGTTGTGATATTTCCTTCGTGGTTGGGTTTTGTCTTTTGTTTTGCATCTTGTTCATGTCATGCATCTCATCTCATAGCATCATACGCATTGCATCTACATGTTTTCATAAAGCTTGAATCCATTCATAGTTGCCGCGTTCCCCCTGCCTTCGTTGACCCATCCGAGTCCAACCTGGTTTTTGATTCCCTCTTGTCTGACCGTTTGAACCTCTCTACACTTTACTCAGACCCCTCGCGCGCATCCGAAAGTTGTCCTGAACCCGACCCGCTCTGTCGTTACAAATGGGTCCGGATCATCTCCAAACATCCCTAAAATATCTTCGTTTATTTGTTTGGACTCTCTAACCTATTTATTCTCGACCCTCCGATTTAATCAAAGGGTCCAAAATCAGTCCACCCTGTAACCTACAGATTTAATCACCCTAAACCCTAGTCCTAGCCTGTCTCGTCCATCCTTCCCTTGTACCGCTGCCACTTCATTTTCCCCGGGATCCCTCCAGATCCAGCCGACCGACCATCTCCCTCGTTTTCAGCACTGCCCAATCCATCGATCCACCCAACCAGCAGCTCCTTCTCGTCCCCATACCCACTACAGCTGCTCCCCAACGGCCACCTCGACAGCCCCGCCGCCAGCCGACCGAACCAGCAGATGAGTGCCCAGAGAGCCCTGCTCCCTTTCCCTCCTACTTCTATTTCTCTCTCTCTCTCACACTGCTCTCTCTCTCTCTCTGTGTGTGTGTTGTCTTCGCACCGCCTCCATGGACAGCCTCCTCGGTTTGACTTCATGCGCCACCCCGTTTGACCTCCAGCTTCAGTCCATCGTCGCCACCGCTTCGCTGGTGCCTCATCATCGGTGAGCACCCCAACACTTTTGCCCCTGCTTCCTTCTCTCTCCCTTTGTTCTCCTCCTCGTGTCGTCTCTTTCTCTCTCTCTCTCTCTGTCACTTAAACTCTCCGTCTTTTGAACAACGGACGTGCGCCGCCTCCTTCAGCGTCGCCCATGGCATCGTCTCCGGCCAGATCGGGCCGTCGTCAACCTCCACCTTGTCGCCCACGCCGTCGCCTTGCTCCTCAGGTGTTTCTATTGAGCTGGGCCCTAACTCACATCTCTTTTCCCATGATCTTAGCTGACTCTTTTATTTTTCATAACTATTCTCAAATCTTTTAAAGTTTGATGTAAGAATGAATTTTCATCAGTCACATGCCTTCTCCAAAGGCCGCTTTTAAATTCTTTTCATCTTTGGCTCAACCTTTCCTCTTTTAATCCTTCTAGAGTGTCTCAACAATTCATGGTGGTGTTTCTCGTCGTCATTCTCGAATTTTGAAGACCGAAGAAGGATTTGTCTTAAATCTTGCTCCATTCTCTTCAATATTCATGGTTCTAGCTAGATGCCATCCTCTCATAATTGTTTTTGATTGTGAGAGTTCTTTTCAACCATCCGATGCATTTCAAGAGTATCTTCTTTTCTCGATCATCCGAAGGCCATCATTTCTAAATATTACTCATTCTCATCCTTCATCTCTTTCTCCAAATCTTACCGGTGGATCGTTCAAGTATACTCTTTAGTCAACTCATGATATCTTCGTTCTCATGTATCTAAATCCCCTTAAGTATCTACATTCGTTTCCAATTCTTCCCGGTGAATTGTGTGTTTGCTACTTTCATTTTCAATTTTTACAATGATTCGTTCAAGTTTTCTCTTCCTTGTTATCATATCAACTTATTCGTTGTTCCAATTCTACTGGTGATTCGTTGAAGACTTTCTCAAGTTTGCGATGTATCTCTCCTTAATCCTTTTTAACGGGAATAAGTAGTATGCCAAATCCATTGCTTGTCATCAATTTAATTTAATCTTATTCTTATTTCCTCGAGGTGATTCAATTCTTTTCTTCTCGAGATTGTTCATGATGAAGTAATTCTCGGTCCTAGTGTTTCATCATTTCCTTTTTCGGAGTTCCAAGTTTTCTCGGTTATATCGTCGCGAAGCTCCTTCTAAATCATCGCAAGGCTTCACCTTGTGTTTTCAACTTCTCTTTCTTTTTATCACCCTTTTATTACCGGAGTTCTTCATGGAGGCTCTACATGGTGGTTCGTCAAGGATTCTTTTCATTCTTCAATTGTTCTTCAAGATTTCTCTCGAAGCTAAGATCCGCCAAGCTATACTCAAAAATAAACATGGTGCCCAACACATGTTTTTTTCTTGAGGAGTTCAAGCACTGCTACGTCTTGAGCTTGCGTTGGTTTTCCTTGAAGAGGAAAGGGTGATGCAGAAATAGTAGCGTAAGTATTTCCCTCAGTTTTTCAGAACCAAGGTATCAATCCAGTAGGAGGCTCCTCAAAAGTCCCACACACCTACACAAACAAACAAGAACTCGCAACCAACACAATAAAAGGGTTGTCAATCCCTTCACAGCCACTTGTGAAAGTGAGATATGATAGAGATAATATGATAAGATAAATATTTTTGATATTTTCATGATATAGATTGGAAAAGTAAAAGATGCAAATAAAAGTAGATTGAAAGCTTATATGATAAGAGATAGACCCGGGGGCCATAGGTTTCACTAGTGTCTTCTCTCAAGATAGCATAAGTATTACGGTGGGTGAACAAATTACTATCGAGCAATTGATAGAAAAGTGAATAATTATGAGATTATCTAGGCATGATCATGTATATAAGCATCACGTCCGTGACAAGTAGACCGACTCCTGCCTGCATCTACTACTATTACTCCACACATCAACCACTATCTAGCATGCATCTAGAGTATTAAGTTCATAAAGAACAGAGTAACGCATTAAGAAAGATGACATGATGTAGAGGGATAAACTCATGCAATATGATATAAACCCTATCTTTTTATCCCCGATGGCAGCAATACAATACGTGTCTGGCTGCCCCTGCTGTCACTGGGAAAGGACAACGCAAGATTGAACCCAAAGCTAAGCACTTCTCCCGTTGCAAGAAAGATCAATCTAGTAGGCCAAACCAAACTGATAATTCGAAGAGACTTGCAAAGATAACTTAATCATACATAAAAGAATTCAGAGGAGGTTCGAATATTTCTCATAGATAAACTTGATCATAAACCCACAATTCATCGGATCTCGACAAACCCACAATTTTCATCGAATAGATCTCCAAGAAGATCGAGGAGAACTTGGTATTGAGATTCAAAGAGAGAGAAGAAGCCATCTAGCTAATAACTATGGACCCGAAGGTCTGTGGTAAAATACTCACAACTCATCGGAAGGGATACGGTTTTGATGTAGAAGCCCTCCGTGATCGATTCCCCCTCCGGCGGAGCGCCGATGAAGGCTCCAAGATGGGATCTCGCGGATACAGAAGGTTGTGGCGGTGGAAATAGTTTTTCGTGGTCGCTTCTGATGTTTTCGGGGTACATGGGTATATATAGGAGGAAGAAGTAGGTCGGTGGACGCTCGAGGGGCCCACGAGGGTGGGGGGCACGCCCAGCCCTAGGGGGCGCGTCGGGCACCCTCGTGGTCGCCTCGGTTGTTTCTTGACTTCTACTCCAAGTCCCCTAGATCATGATTGTTCCAAAAAGATCGCTCCCGAAGGTTTCATTTTGTTTGGACTCCGTTTGATATTCCTTTTCTTCGAAACACTGAAATAGGCAAAAAACAGCAATTCGGGCTGGGCCTCCGGTTAGTAGGTTAGTCCCAAAAATGATATAAAAGTGTAAAGTAAAGTCCATAAACATCCAAAACGGGTAATATAATAGCATGGAACAATTAAAAATTATAGATATGTTGGAGACGTATCAAGCATCCCCAAGCTTAATTCTTGCTCGTCCTCGAGTAGGTAAATGATAGAAACAGAATTTTTGATGTGGAATGCTACCTAGCATAATTCTCATGTAATTTTCTTTATTGTGGCATGAATGTTCCGATCCAAATGATTCAAAATAAAAGTTCATATTGACATAAGAAATAGTAATACTTCAAGCATACTAATCAAAGTAATCAGGTCTTCTCAAAATAACATGGCTAAAGAAAGTTCATCCCTACAAAATCATATAGTTGTGTGGAGAAGACAAAAAAAGAGAAAGTCTCACATTAACAAGGATAATCAACGGGCTATGGAGATGCCCATCAATTGATGTCAACATGAGGAGTAGGGATTGCCATGCAACGAATGCACTAGAGCTATAAATATACGAAAGCTCAACAAAAGAAACTAAGTGGGTGTGCATCCAACTTGCTTGCTCACGAAGACCTAGGGCATTTGAGGAAGCCCATCGTAGGAATATACAAGCCAAGTTCTATAATGAAAAATTCCCACTAGTATATGAAATTGACGACATATGAGACTCTCTATATGAAGAACATGGTGCTACTTTGAAGCACAAGTGTGGAAAAAGATAGTAACATTGCCCCCTTTTTTTCTTTTTTTCTTCTTTCTTTTTTTGGGCCTTTCTCTTTTTTGTCCTTTCCTTTTTTCTCTTTGGCCTTTCTTTTTTTATTTCCAGCCTTTCTTTTTTTTATTTGGGGACAATGCTCTAATAATGATGATCATGACACTTCTATTTATTTACAACTCATGAATTACAACTCAAAACTAGAACAAGATATGACTCTATATGAATGCCTCCGGTGGTGTAGCGGGATGGGTAATGAATCAAGAGTGACATGTATGAAAAAAATATGCATGGTGGCTTTGCCACAAATACGATGTCTACTACATGATCATGAAAGGCAATATGACAATGATGATGTGTGTCATGATGATGAACGGCACAGTGGAAAGTTGCATGGCAATATATCTCGGAATGGCTATGGAAATGCCATAATTGGTAGGTATGGTGGCTTTTTTGAGGAAGATATAAGGAGGTTTATGTGTGATAGAGCGTATCGTATCACGGGGTTTGGATGCACCGGCGAAGTTTGCACCAACTCTCAAGGTGAGAAAGGGAAATGCACGGTACCGAAGAGGCTAGCAATGATGGAAGGGTGAGAGTGCGTATAATCCATGGACTCAACATTAGTCATAAAGAAGTCGTATACTTATTGAAAAAATCTACAAGTCATCAAAAACCAAGCACTATGCTCATGCTCCTAGGGGGATAGATTGGTAGGAACAGACCATCGCTCGTCCCCGACCACCACTCATAAGGATGCACAATCTAAGAACACCTCATGTTTCAAATTTGTTACACAACTTTTACCATATGTGCATGCTACGGGACTTGCCAACTTCAACACAAGCATTCTTTAAATTCATAATCACCCAACTAGCATGACTCTAATATCACTACCTCCATATCTCAAAACAATTATCAAGTATCAAATTGATCATAGCATCCAATTCACTTCCTATGATAGTTTTTATTATACCCAACTTGGATGCCCATCATTCTAGGACCAATTTTATAACCATAGAAAATACCATGCTGTTCTAAGATACTCTCAAAATGATATAAGTGAAGCATGAGAGATTAATCATTTCTACAAAATTAAGCCACCGCCGTGCTCTACAAGATATAAGTGAAGTACTAGATCAAAAACTATCTAGCTCAAAAGATATAAGTGAAGCACATAGAGTATTCTAATAAATTTCAATCAAGTGGGTTTCTCCAAAAAGGTGTGTACAGCAAGGATGATTGTGGTAAACTAAAAATAAAAGACTAATATCATACAAGGCGCTCCAAGCAAAACACATATCATGTGGCGAATAAAAATATAGCTCCAAGTAAAGTTACCGATAGACGAAGACGAAAGAGGGGATGCCTTCCGGGGCATCCTGAAGCTTAGGGTTTTGGATATTATTTAATATCTTGGGGTGCCTTGGGCATCTCCAAGCTTAGGCTCTTGCCACTCCTTATTCCATAATCCATCAAATCTTTACCCAAAACATGAAAACTTCACAACACAAAACTCAACAGGAAATCTCATAAGCTCCGTTAGTGCAAGAAAGCAAAACCACCGCATAAGGCACTGTAATGAACTTATTATTTATTTATATTGGTGTTAAACCTACTGTATTCCAACTTCTCTATGGTTCAATACCCCTACATACTAGCCATAGATGCATCAAAATAAGCAAACAACAAACGAAAAACAGAATCTGTCAGAAACAGAACAGTCTGTAGCAATCTGTAACTCTCGAATACTTCTGGAACTCTAAAAATCCTACCAAAATAGGAAGTCCTTCTCAATTTATTTATTGGTCTACAGCAAAAAGAATCAACGCAAAATCACGTTTCTGTCAATTACCAAAATTATTTGTGTGTGTGCAAAATTTCTGTTTTTCAGCGGAATCAAATTAACTATCACCATAGGTTATCCTATAGGTTCTACTTGGCACAAACACTAATTAAAACATGAAAACACATCTAAACAGAAGGTAGATGAAAAATTTATTACTAAACAGAAGCAAAAACTAAAAAAAATAAAATAAAATTGGGTTGCCTCCCAACTAGCGCTATCGTTTAACGCCCCTAGCTAGGCATAAAAGCGAGGATAGATCTAAGTAGTGCCATCTTTGGCACTCAATTCCTCAATAGAGCACTTATAATCTTTAGGGGTTTCTCCCTTTTTAGCAATGATTAAACCCTTAGGCAAGAATTCAAGAAATTCATTTGTAGCAAAAGGTTCCTTAATGATAGAGAGACAATTGGGATGAACACTTATTGATTTGAGATCCGCATTTCCCTTATTAGAAGATTCACCCTTATATTTAGGAACATAAATAAATTTGGCAGTTTTGGTAGGAGGATTTGGAGTGTTTTTCACGGAAGAAAGCGCCGACCCTAAGTTGGTAATAATATCCTCAAGTTTACCGGTTCTCGTAGAATCTAGATCTATTCTTTCATTAACTATAGGTTCTTTCTCTTTAAAAAATTTCAAAGTAACTCCAACCCTAGATCCATATTGGGTAATTTGATTATGAATCTTTTTATCCAAATTTTCAATCAACTCAACAGTGGCAACTTTATTTTCAATAATTTCAAGCCTTTCCATCAGATGTTCCAAAGTTAAAACAGTTCCATTAACCAAAAGAGGTGGTGGGCCAAACAAATCTAACATAGCATTATAAGCATCAAAAGTATGGCTACTCAAGAAATCCCCTCCGGTAATGGTATCAAGAATGCATCTATTCCAAGGAGTACTTCCTACATAAAAATTGCAAAGAAGAACGGAAGTAGAAAGCTTCCTAGTAGATATATTTTGAGCATTGCAAATTCTATACCAAGCATCTTTTAAATTCTCTCCCTCCCTTTTCTTAAAATTAGGAATTTCATGTTCGGGAGTAATAACGAGGATAGGAGGACTAGCCATGACTACGAGAAAACAAAAGACAAGGGAAGAGAGAGAAGATTGGGAAAGAGAGGGCGAATAAAACGGCAAGGGTGAAGAGGGGGAGAGGAAAACGAGAGGCAAATGGCAAATAATGTAATGCGAGGGAGATAGGTTTGTGATGGGTACTTGGTATGACTTGACTTGAGCGAAGATCTCCCCGGCAACGGCGCCAGAAATCCTTCTTGCTACGTCTTGAGCTTGCGTTGGTTTTCCTTGAAGAGGAAAGGGTGATGCAGCAATAGTAGCTTAAGTATTTCCCTCAGTTTTTGAGAACCAAGGTATCAATCCAGTAGGAGGCTCCTCAAAAGTTCCACGCACCTATACAAACAAACAAGAACTTGCAACCAACGCAATAAAGGGGTTGTCAATCCCTTCACGGCCACTTGCAAAAGTGAGATCTGATAGAGATAATATGATAAGATAAATAATTTTGGTATTTTTATGATATAGATTGGAAAAGTAAAAGATGCAAATAAAAGTAGATCGAAAGCTTATATGATAAGAGATAGACCCAGGGGCCATAGGTTTCACTAGTGTCTTCTCTCAAGATAGCATAAGTATTACGGTGGGTGAACAAATTACTGTCGAGCAATTGATAGAAAAGCGAATAATTATGAGATTATCTAGGCATGATCATGTATATAGGCATCACGTCCGTGACAAGTAGACCGACTCCTGCCTGCATCTACTACTATTACTCCACACATCGACTGCTGTCCAGCATGCATCTAGAGTATTAAGTTCATAAAGAACAGAGTAACGTATTAAGAAAGATGACATGATGTAGAGGGATAAACTCATGCAATATGATATAAACCCCATATTTTTATCCCCGATGGCAACAATACAATATGTTGCTTGCTGCCCCTGCTGTCACTGGGAAAGGACACCGCAAGATTGAACGCAAAGCTAAGCACTTCTCCCATTGCAAGAAAGATCAATCTAGTAGGCCAAACCAAACTGATAATTTGAAGAGACTTGCAAAGATAACTTAATCATACATTAAAGAATTCAGAGGAGATTCAAATATTTATCATAGATAAACTTGATCATAAACCCACAATTCATCGGATCTCGACAAACACACCGCAAAAAGAGTTACATCGAATAGATCTCCAAGAAGATCGAGGAGAACTTGGTATTGAGATTCAAAGAGAGAGAAGAAGCCATCAAGCTAATAACTATGGACCCGAAGGTCTGTGGTAAAGTACTCAGAACTCAGCGGAAGGGCTATGGTGTTGATGTAGAAGCCCTCCATGATCGATTCCCCCTCCGGCGGAGCGCTGGCGAAGGCTCCAAGATGGGATCTCATGGATACAAAAGGTTACGGTGGTGGAAATAGTTTTTCGTGGTCACTTCTGATGTTTTCGGGGTATGTGGGTATATATAGGAGGAAGAAGTAGGTCGCTGGACGCTCAAGGGGCCCACGAGGGTGGGTGCGCGCCTAGCCCTAGGGGGCGCACCGGGCACCCTCATGGCCGCCTCGCTTGTTTCTTGACTTCCACTCCAAGTCCTCTGGATCACGTTTGTTCCAAAAAGATCGCTCCCGAATGTTTCATTCGTTTGGACTCCGTTTGATATTCCTTTTCTTCGAAACACTGAAATAGGCAAAAAAAACAGCAATTCGGCCTCGGCCTCCGGTTAGTAGGTTAGTCCCAAAAATGATGTAAAAGTTTAAAGTAAAGCCCATAAACATCCAAAACGGGTAAGATAATAGCATGGAACAATCAAAAATTATGGATACATTGGAGACATATCAAGCACTACTAGGGAAAACCCTAGCAGTAGCGCGGGGAACCGCGCTATTAGTAAGGCGCCACAGCTAAAGGTTAGCACTAGCATGGGCTGGACCGCGCTACTGCTATATCGACTTAGTAGCAGCGCTTTCTAAAACGAGCGCTACTGGTAGTTAGTAGTAGCGCTTCTCCTAGCACGTGCTACTACTATTATTTCGTATTTCTTTTTTATTTCGTGTTGTATTCATACACCTTTATAGAAGTTTTCATACCACAGCAATTTAGAGAATGATTTTACATCATAATGAGTTATTACATCAGTGGGAGAAAGAACCGTGGACTAGTTTCAAGTGGATGGACATCCACTTGAAACTAATCCATGGTTCTTTCACCCAGTGATATAATAAATATCATCATCATCATCATCATCATATCATTAACAACTTATCATCATAATACATCATTGTCATATAACACCTCCTCATGATCATCGTTTTCATCAATGCACATACAAGTTGGTCACTAGACATAATCACAACTACTCATCATCATCAACTCTCATAAACATATTGTACCTCATAGGACCTACTACATTCTTGTAGGACCTACTATATTATCTTGGGTAAAATAGCATAAAACAAGATAGCCCCTGACTCTCCATTATGGAGAATGGAGATTATCCTATCTCCAATTCTTGACTTTCGCGCAATGTTGCTTCCAAGAACCTCCTTAAGAATGTCCATACATTTCTCCCATTCTTTGATTATCATGTGTTCACAGTTTTTAGAAATCCGGTATGCATAGTTGAGATTCGTAGGATGACCTGGCTGTATGTTCAAAACATCCAGGCGACCATTCTGATACATCAAATAAGGCACACAATCCATTGGGATTTTCTGTTGAAAAACATAGTAATAACTTCGTAGTTAGCAATGTAGTTCAGTTTTAGAAGTATGCAAAACATGTATGGATGTCATAATAGTAAAAAATCTTACGAATAAATCTCCATGGAAGTTATCGTTGTTCAACACGTGCACTAGTGGCACGTATTCACCATAATTTGGAGGAGTTCGATAAAAGGCATTGTAATTCTCAATGTCAGTACATTATGTGACCAGATGATTTTTCTCTTGATAAGTTAACTCAGAGCCATCGGTGTAGTTGGTTCTCTCTACCATCTTTCACACACTCTTTGAAGAATGAAAATAAGCTATCAATGGAAATAAGCTGTCAACTATTTTGAAATAAACAATATAAATTACTTAAGAACTATGTTTGCGGAACTCACATAGTGGTAGAATGGGAAGCGTATCAACAAGAACCCAAATGTCCAAATTATCTTGGTCGATGTCGGGATCACCAAGATCCATGGTGACAAACATACCCTCTTGAAAATCTTACATCTTGCAAAGTGCTTCCCAACCCGGGCAACCAAAATTGGATACGCTCTCAGAATTGTATAGATTTACCTCAAAATCCATACCATGATGTGTCCTTAGGTTAATTTCTTTTGTTTCAGTCCTCTCATGATCTTCAAAACCCATCCTCTCCAAGACATAACATCTTGCATGGCATGGGATAAGCTAGTAAAATTGTAAAATACGAAAATTACACGTTGAAGTAGTAGAAGTCGAGCTTAATTACGAAAAAAACACTTAGCGTCGTAGCGTACCGTTTCACAATCGAAGGCCTCCTCGAGCTTAATGCTTAAGCGCCAATCATAGTCCAGGTGAGGCCTGTCGCAGAAACCCCAGTTGTCGCCGCACCAGGAGCACTCCCCGGGACCTTCTTCGTCCGATGACATTTATATGTTCATAATTCAAAGATTAAACTTGTACAATTAAATATATGTACTACAAAAACTAAATTAGATCATTATTATTCATCATGGGTTGACTATGGGTCTGTCGAGTCTTTCCTTGAAAACTCTCAGCTCACGTGGTGTATATATTCGACCGTCGGTGATGGTAGCTCCTCCTTTCGTTCCCGAGTGCATTGCACCAAATTGTCTAGCACATGGGAACGAAGGAGAAGCTACCCCCACGACAACAGTCGAGATTCTTCGTCCTCTCATATATGGTGGATACCCTCCCTCACTGATTCCTCTCTAACATTTGTGACTTTCGGTGATGGTCATTACTCCTCCTTCCCCTAGTGCATAACAAAGGTCTAGCACCAGGAGAAGAAGGAGAAATGACCCCCACGACAATAGTCGGGATTCTTCGGCCTCGACAGCCTTAAAGTCAACCCAAAATATCGTTTAGTTATCTTTCTAGAAAATCCAGGACACTCGATATTTCCTACATATTCTAGCACAAGTCATGCCAAAATTTACGGAAAATTCCGGCATGACCTTTGCTGAAACAGGACATATCGAGCACATGAAATTTGCCGGAACGGAAATTAATCAACACTCCGGCAAAACATAGGCCACTCGGATATACATGTTTTTATCTACATAGGCCTATTTGAGCAATAGAAGATATACATGTTTTTATCTACATCATATCTTATAGGACTAATGTTGACATTGAGATTTGGCTAGTCTCACCTCGAGGTCGGAGGGGGTCGGTGACGGGGACGACGGCGGGGATGATGGAGGGGATCCTTGATTTATGCAAAAACAAAAACCTATAAGTTATCACTAATACATCCCGAATAGTATCATACATATAACATCACTAATACAACTAAAACCCTAGCGAACGACGTGTATCGATGACGAGGATACGGGATAGGCATCGTCGACGTCGATCGACATCGATAAGGGAATAATTGCTTAAACTAAAAAAATAACAGCAAATGTGACATGTTCAACTAGTTCTATTAATTCAACTAGTTCTTACTAAAAATAAACTTACTATAAATAGAAATAAACTAGTTCTTTCTAAAAATAAACTAGTTCAACTAGTTATATTAATTTTCTTACTAAAAATACATTAGTTCTATTAATTCAACTAGTTCTTACTAAAACCAAACTAGTTCAACTAGTTTATTAATTTACTTACTAACTATTTTAAACACTTACTAAAAACACACAAAAAACTACATTATACAATAGTAAAAAACAGAAGAAAAAAAAGATGGAGGGAGGAGGAAGAAGGAGAGAGGAGAAGGGGAGGAGGCTGGTGGGATCGGAGGAGGGAGGGGGAGGGGCGGTCGGAGGAGGAGGAGGACGAGGGAGGGGCGGGGGTGGAGGGGGTGGAGGGAGAGGGGGCGGTCGGAGGAGGAGGAGGGAGGGGGCGGGGATGGAGGGGAGGGGCACCGGAGGAGGAGGAGGGAGGGGGCGGGGTGGAGGGGGAGGGGGCGGCCAGAGGAGGAGGAGGGAGGGGGCCGCCGGAGAAGGAGGAGGGAGGGGCGGTGGGAGGAGGGCGGCCGGAGGAGGAGGGGGAGGAAAGAGTACCTCGGCGAGGAGCAGCGCGGCGGCGGAGGACGGCGGGTTTGGCGCGGCCGGGTAAGAGCGAGTGAGAGGGTACCGGTGTAGTGAACCGCCCTAGGATAAGGTAAGTAAGTAGTAGCGCGTTTTAGAGAAACACGCTACTGCTAAGCGACGTAGCAGTAGAGTTGGTCGGGCATACACGCTACTGCTAAGTGGGGCTAGCCATCTACGCCCAGTATAAGTATAGCAGTAGCGTTCTTTAGCAGAACGCGCTACTGCTAAAGTAGTAGTAGTAGCGCGTTTTATTTAAACTTGCTACTACTAAGTAGCAGTAGCGCCCAGTTTTGTCTAGCGCTACTGCTAAGATGATGTGTATAAGGTTTTCCCTAGTAGTGAAGTATTCTTCTTCTTGCATTTCGAAGTGCATTTCTTTCTACCTTATCTTTTGAGGTGGTGTTATGTCATTCTTGACAATTTCCATTCATGTTTTGCGATTCACATGTTGTCAAGAATGAGGTATTTTGAATCCATTAATCTCTTCGTTGGAGTTATCTTGTGCCATATTTCACCTAAATCCTTCCCTAAGGAATGTTGCTATTGTGGTGTTTATCAATGATCCAACTTATCTCTCTATCATTTTAGTAGAAGAAGTTTTCATCTTGTTGGTGTTACCAATTATATACTTGTTTCCGTCGTGGCAGAATTTTGGCTCAATTTCGAGAAGCTTTCCATAAGCCCACTATAAGCTTATTCGTTTCGTTCTTGGTTTTCCAACAACTCCGTTTTAACCTTCTTGGAAGTGTGCTTTCCTAGCTCATTTGTGGCAGAGGTTGGCATTTTCTCCTCCATTCTGTTATTTCAATGATCAATCTTCTATTCTTTCTTCCGGAGGCATTGTGATGTTTCTCTCTTCACTCATCATCTCGAATTGAGGATCGTGTTCTTTTCATGCTTATCCATTTAACCGGAGTGTCGTGTCCTCTTTTCAAGTTATTTTCATCTTATCAAGTCTTGCATCTCTTTTCAACCAGAGTGCTATCCGAATTTGATCTTCCTTGTTCCTCGTTTATCTCGTTTCAACCAGAGTGATTCCAATTCCTTCTTGTCCATTGTACTCGTCATTCATAGCTTTCCAACCTCCAAGGTTCATGTGGTGTTCCTTGTTTCTATTTTCTACCGCAGTGCTCTCAATTGTGTTCAACTCCCTTGTGTTCTTTCTTTCAACTTTTCAACCTCTCAAGGTTCTTTGGTTTCACTCATTTGTCGAAGAAGCAACTTAGTTTTACCTCTTCTCTTCCTCTTCCTTTTCTCTTCGGTGCCATCCTAGATCTCGGGACGAGATCCTCTTGTAGTGGTGGAGTGTTGTAACGCCCCGGATGTAACTTTGCATAATTGTAACTCCAACTCTTGCCATATCTGGCTATGTGTTGTGATATTTCCTTCGTGGTTGGGTTTTTGTCTTTTGTTTTGCATCTTGTTCATGTCATGCATCTCATCTCATAGCATCATGCGCATTGCATCTGCATGTTTTCATAAAGATTGCATCCGTTCGTAGTTTCCGCGCCCCCCCTTTGCCTTCGTTGACCGATCCGAGTCCAACCGGGTTTTCGATTCCCTCTTGTCTGACCGTTTGACCCTCTCTACACTTTACTTAGACCCCTCGCGCGCGTCCAAAAGTTGTCCCGAACCCGACCTACTCTGTCATTACCAATGGGTCCGGATCATCTCCAAACATCCCTAATATATCTTCGTTTATTTGTTTGGACTCTCTAACCTATTTATTCTCGACCGTCTGATTTAATCAGAGGGTCCAAAATCAGTCCACCCTCTAACCTACCTATTTAATCATCCTAAACCCTAGTCCTAGCCTGTCTCGTCCATCCTTCCCTTGCGCTGCCGCCACTTTGTTTTCGTCGGGATCCCTCCTGATCCAGCCGACCCGACCATCTCCCTCGTTTTCAGCGCTGCCCAATCCATCGATCCACCCAACCAGCAGCTCCTTCCTGTCCCCGTACCCGCTGCAGCTGCTCCCCGACAGCCCCGCCGCCGGCTGACCAAACCAGCAGATGAGTGCCCCGAAAGCCCTGCTCCCTTTCCGTCCTGCTTCTATTTATCTCTCTCTCACGCTGCTCTTTCTCTCTCTCTCTCTCTCTCTCTCTCTCTTGCCTTCGCAGCGCCTCCATGGACAGCCTCCTCGGGTTGACTTTGTGCGCCACTCCGTTTGACCTCCAGCTTCAGTCCCTCGTTGCCACCGCTTCCCCGGTGCCTCGTAATCGGTGAGCACCCCAATACTTTTTCCCCTGCTTCCTTTTCTCTCCCTTCATTCTCCTCCTCATGTCGTTTCTCTCTCTCTCTCTCTACCGGTCAAACTCTTCGTCTTTTGAACAAAGGACTTGCGCCGCCTCCTTCAGCATTGCCCATGACCTCGTCTCCGGCCAGATCGGGCAATCCCCGACCTCCAACTCGTCGCCCACGCCGTCGCCTTGATCCGCCCTCGCCGTCATCCAGCACGCGAGCAGCACCAGCAGGTCGTCCTTGTCACACCTGCTCCCTTCCCCTTTCTCTTATTCGCTGAAGCTTCCGCTCTCTCACACGACCCCTTCTCTCGCTGTTCTCTGTAACAGCACCCGGATCCGCATCTCCCTTCGTTCCCTGCACTGCCGCGTCATCGGAGCAGGAGCTCCATCCGCTGCCACGCCCTGCATCGCCTGAAGCCGCCCCGCGTCTTGCCTCCTCTGTCTGCTTCCTCTGCATCGAGCAAGGCCAGGCAACCGTGCAAGAGTTGACCGCATGTCAGCGGGTCGACCTTACTCCAGTCGCGCGACAGAGCCCAACTCCCTTCGCCCCGCTAGCCTGCCTTCTCCACCGCCTTGGGCCGAAGCCCATCGGTGAGCAGCCCTCCAGCCCCTCTGCTTTGTTTTGGGCCAGATCTAGTTTCGGCCCATGTCATATTTTTTTTCTATTCTGTGAATTTGTCTAATTATTCAGAGAGCGCCTATTTTGCAGAAAACCCCTATTCTTCCTGCATTTAATACCTCATGAACCGTGCATCGGATTAAAATGTTTTATATATGTAAAATGCTTAGAATTTTATCTAGTTTCATAATATGCAACTTTCATCGATGTTAAAAATGTTTAAACTTGCTATTTGCATTCTTTTGCATAAAATGATATGCTAACATGCTTTATTTCATAACTAAATAACCGTAGCTCCAAATTAAACAAACTTTATATGAAAGTGGACTATAAAAATGCATAGTTTAACTTGGTGCAATTTGTTTTATAGTTTAACAACATTAAAATATGTTTTAGGGTAGAACAATAGCTAATTCAAAATAAGGACTTGAGGATTTTCCAGAATTATTGTTTGTTGTTTCCGGCCTCAATTAAACTTGCCTAAATAGTTAGTTTACTTATGTTTCACCTCTTGCCATGTTTAAAAACATTTAATATTCTTGTGTACCTAAACGAGAGCGAACTAAATAACTCAAATGTTGTCTTTCATAAATATGCAACTCGTTACATATTGAGCTCCACTTAACTTGTAGTGTTGTTTGTGCAGTCTGCCATGCCATGCCTCTTTAAACCGGACATGCATCATACTTGATTTTGCATCATGCCATGCATATGTGATGGTTGTTTACCATGTTGTTTGCTTCTTTCCGGTTGCGCTTCTCCTTGATAGTTCCGGTAACGTTGCATTTGTTAGGATTCGTTCGACTATGTTGGTTCGTCTACTTCATGGATTCAGTCTTCTTCCTAACAGAATTTCAGGCAAGATGATCATTACCCTCAATATCACTTCTATCTTTGCTTGCTAGTTGTTCGTTCTATCACTATGTTGCGCTACCTACCACTTGTTTATCATGCCTCCCATATTGCCATGTCAAGCCTCTAACCCACCTTCCTAGCAAACCGTCAATTCACTATGTTACCGCTTTTGCTCAGCCCCTCTTATAGCGTTGTTAGTTGCAGGTGAAGTTGAAGATTGCTCCATGTTGGAACATGATTATGTTGGGATATCACAATATCTCTTATTTTAATTAATGCATCTATATACTTGGTAAAGGGTGGAAGGCTCGGCCTTATGCCTGGTGTTTTGTTCCACTCTTACCGCCCTAGTTTCCGTGATACCGGTGTTATGTTCCTTGATTTTTTGCATTCCTTACGCGGTTGGGGTTATGGGACCCCCTTGACAGTTCGCCTTGAATAAAACTCCTCCATCAAGGCCCAACCTTGGTTTTAACATTTGCCTACCTACCACCTATACCTTTCCCTTGGGTTCTGCAGACTCGACGGTCATCTTTATTTTAAACCCCCTAGGGCCAGTGCTCCTCTGAGTGTTGGTCCGAACCGGGCAACCTGCAGGGCCACCTCGGGGAAACTTGAGGGCTGGGTTTACTCGTATCTTGACCTATTCGGTGTGCCCTGAGAACGAGATATATGCAGCTCCTATCGGGATTTGTCGGCACATTCGGGCAGACTTGCTGGTCTTGTTTTACCATTGCCGAAATGTCTTGTAACCGGGATTCCGATTCTGATCGGGTGATTCCGGGAGAAGGAATATCATTCATTGATCGTGAGAGCTTGTGATGGGCTAAGTTGGGACACCCCTGCAGGGTATAAACTTTCAAGAGCCGTGCCCGTGGTTATGTGGCATATGGGAATTTGTTAATACACGGTTGTAGAGAACTTGACACTTGATTTAATTAAAATGCACCAAATGTGTGTGTAGCCGTGATGGTCTCTTTTCGGCGGAGTCCGCAAAGTGAACACGGTTTGGGTTATGTTTGAACGTAAGTAGTTCAGGATCACTTCTTAATCACTTCTCGACCGTGGTGTAGTTTCTCATCTTACTCTTGTATTCGTATGTTTGCCACCATATTTGCTTAGTGCTTGATGCAACTCCACCTCATTACCACATCCTACCCATAACCTTAAATAGTCTTGATCTCGCGGTTTTTGAGATTGCTGAGTC
Source organism: Triticum aestivum (assembly GCF_018294505.1). Taxonomy (NCBI): domain Eukaryota; kingdom Viridiplantae; phylum Streptophyta; class Magnoliopsida; order Poales; family Poaceae; genus Triticum; species Triticum aestivum. The sequence goes on from NC_057801.1 coordinate 380,101,987, forward strand.
CCTGTGACTCACAGATACTACCAAAATAGTTGCAGGTGCCGATGGTACCAGTGCAGGTGATGCTACCAAGCTCAAGTAGGAGTTCAACGAGGACCTTGGTCGTTGCTACGTGTCTTTTCCTGATGATCAGTAGTTGAGCCCAGTTGGGACAATCGGGGATCTAGCATTTGGGGTTATCTTCTTTTCTTTTGGATTTGTCCGTAGTCGGACTATGTGTGTACTCTGAATGATGTATGAATTATATGATCTTTGTGTGAAGTGGAGATTGTAAGCCAACTCTATTTATCCCTTTCTTGTTCATTACATGGGATTGTGTGAAGATGACCCTTCTTGCGACAAAACCACAAGGCGGTTATGCCTCTAAGTCGTGCCTCGACATGTGGGAGATATAGCCACATCGTGGGCGTTACAAGTTGGTAATCAGAGCCATCCCCGACTTAGGAGCCCCCTACTTGATCGAATCGCTGACGTTGTCGAGTCTAGAACAAAAAATGTTTTCAGTCTTAGGATTAGATATATCTAAGAATAGGATTCTTTTTACTCCCCAGTCCCTTCGTCGCTCTTGTGAGGCCTCCTGACGTAGATGTTTTGACTTTCCTCTCCTCAAAGTTCCGATATTCTTGTGACGAGAACATTGTTCTTGGTGCGTCCTGACATTTAGGGGTTGTGGCAGTGTCCTGGGAATTGAGCTCCGAGGTGTTGTCGTCACAATTTTATCGTTGTAGTACTGGAATACCTGAGTTCGCCGACATCGAAAATCTCTTTTATGCAGTTAGTGGTGAGGTAACCTTGACACACCCAGTACTGGGGCGGGAGTTTGGGAGTATTGCCATAGCTCGTATAACGGATGCTTTTAGAAGGTTGAGGTACACGATTTCTGGAGTTATCTTGGTTATGTGTTGACAGATGGATACAGCTGGATGTAGGGATTGTTAGTTTGGGTGAGATATATTGCTTCCCCTGTATCCCCAACACCAGATTGCATAACCAGAAAGTTTCGGGAGTTTTTAGGTGGGAATTCAGGTATGTCGTAGGATATCTTTCCAACAGACACATGATACGATATGTGGTCTATCATATGTTTGTTCCAGCTTATTCTGCAAGCCAATCCTTTGTTTCGTTTTGTTTGTGGTATTCGAGTTGCTTCAGTGTCAAGTCTTGATCCAAACCTTTCTTAAGCGGTGTTCTCATATTTTTATGTGAATACTAATCCTTTTGATCATCGAGATTGTCATGTCAATTCTTTCCAACCGGTGTGCTTCTCTTCAAGTCGATCTGATCATTTCAACATTAGCGAGAGCAATTCTAAGTTTTATCAACGGTATCCATTCCATCTACCCCAAGTTGCCTTTGTTTTCCCGCCCTCCCACCCTTTTTCTTCAAGGACTCATATTTCTTAATCATGTATCCTTTTATTTGTGAGAAGTCTCTTCATTCTTTTCTTTCAATGTTCTAATCTGGTGATTTCCCATGAAGATGCTCAACAGTTTCAAGTTCATCATCCGTCATTGTAGTTTCTTCTCTGGTGGATTCAATTCAAGCTTTGTCGATCATATCCTTTCCTTCTTGCAAATGCTTTCTCATGTCGATGCACCTCTTAATCGTTCACTTCTCGCTATTCATTTGTTCTGGAGTGCTGAAGATATCTTAGGAGGCTCGTCTTTTCATTCAAGATCCGTTCAAGCTATCTGGAGATTGTTATCTCATTCAAGCCATTTAATTCAAATGGTGCAATCCCCCCTTTCAATCACATTTCACCAGTGTTTCTCTTGAGTGGGCCCTAGCCCACAGGTCTTTTCCCGGGATCTTACCTGACTCTTTTATTTTTCGGAGCTATTCTCAAATCTTTTAAAGTTTGACGTAAGAATGAATTTTCATCAGTCACATGCCTTCTCCAAAGGTCGCTTTCAAATTCTTTTCATCTTTGGCTCAACCTTTCCTCTTTTAATCCTTCTGGAGTGTCTCAACAATTCATGGTGGTGTTTCTCACCGTCATTCTCGAATTTTGAAGACCGAAGAAGGATTTCTCTTAAATCTTGCTCCATTCTCTTCAAGATTCATGGTTCTAGCTTGATGCCATCCTCTCATATTTCTTTTCGATTGTGAGAATTCTATTCAACCATCCGACGCATTTCAGGACTTGCTTTGTAACATCCCAAAATTCTAAATTTTGGAATGTTATATTAAATAGATAGTTTTGACTGATTGTTTGATTGATTGTGCGAAGTGAGTGAAATTTGAAACTTTTGAAAGTTAAGTGAGAGGGAATAAAAGGACTTTCCCAAACTTTCATCTGGCTTTATGATCTCCATGAATTCAAATTCTTTTCATCACAAAACTCTAGAGAGAAGATGGCATGACTTCTTCCTTTGAAATAAATGAAAAGGCTTTTTGAAAAGATTTGAATTTCATTTGGAAATATTTTTTTAAATTCAGAAACTTTATGCAACTCAATGATTTTCATGAGAGAAGATAAAATGACTTCTTCAAAACATATGAAATATGAGTTGGGAGTTTAAAAGAATCCAATTTAGAGTCCCTTTGAAATTATTTTCAATTGGGAGTTATTTGGGTTTTATTCAAATTATTTTTCTCCAAAAATAAAATATATGGAAATTAGGGTAAAATGATTCCCTACAATAGAAAATTGGAGAGGAATAAATTTAAAATCATTTTGGTGTTTTTAAAATGTTTTTGTGTGGATTCAAGTAGGGCAGTAGCACTCTTTGATTTATTTAAAATTCTGTGGATTTTATTTGATGCTAGGAAAATGTTCATCTTGTAGGAAATCTTTTTCTGAAAATTTTGATATATTATATGCCTATATAATATTTTAATTTCATTTTCTTTCTTTTCTTTTTCTCTCTGTTAAAAAAAACTCTTCGGCCGGACCGGGCCGGCCCAGCAAGCCAGCAAGGCCATGGCCCAGCTAGGCCACGCCCTCGCCCGCTCGTCCCCGAGCTCTGCTCGGAGACCTGCCGCCGCACGACGCCGGCCACAGCCGTGTCCGCCCCGGCCTCCCCTTGCCCCTCCTCCACACCACCTCCTCCCCTATAAATCCCGAGGCCCTGGGCCCTTTCCTCTCTACTCGCGCCGCCGCCTTCTCCCGCATCTCGCCAGAGCCCGCCGCCGCCGCCGCCGTTGTCAACCACCGCCACCGCCGCTCTGCGCCGCCGCCGCCGCCGCACTCCGCCCGCGCCACCTCGCCGCCCTCGCCCCTCGTCGCGAAGCCGCGCCATGCCGGAGTTTGCCATCGCCACTGCCCCGCCTCGCCGGAGAAAGCCACCGTCGCCACCGATTTATCTCACCCGACCTGGTATAAACCGAGTAAAACCCGTCGGGTTTTCTTTATTTAGATCGGTTTTTCTTCTAGATCGGTTTTATATTTTTTTTAGGTTTTTTTAAATAACGAACATTTACCGTTTAGATCTCTTTAGCGAACGGTTTTCATTAGTTAGCGTTCAGCAGCGAACGTTCGCTCGGTAGAGTTTTTCTTTTTCTTTTTATTTTCGGCCAGGGACCCGTCCGTGAATATTTATTTATAGATTAGTCCCTAGACTTCAAACACTCACAACTTTTCGCTCGTTTGTCCAAATTCAACGAAACCAACGCTCACTTCTTCGTTATGATCCCCTCTATACATTAAAGCAACTTAAACATGGTTTTGAAAGTTTTAAAATTTGAATTCAAACAATCTAGTATTTGAACTTCGTTTGATCGTAACTTGAGTTTTATAACTCCGTTTGAGTTGATTCTTTTTGCAAATCGAAGCTCTTGACCTAAACATTCTGACAGGGAAAATTAACTTAATTTTGGTACTGCTAGAAATTATTTTATGTTGCAAGAGCTATTTGCTTGATTTTGATGTTTTCTGAATTTTCTTCTTCATTCTTTCCGATCTTTTGAGTGATTGCTTATGTGTGGTTACTATTGCTTGTTTATGATAGATTGAATGGAGTGAGACGAATAGAATTATCAGGAGTTGAGTGCGAATCTTCTTCATCAACAGTACAGGCAAGTTCAAACTTTGATCATGCCTCTTTACTACCCAGCTTTATTGCATTAGATCAATCCTCAAACAACTGCATGGTTAGGATCTGATTAATATGTGGGTTTTGGGAAGTATATGAGGTAGTACCTATTGTCCTCTTTATTATCAAACCTTTGGGAGTTACTTCTTCGTTGCTTATTTTGCTATGCTATGCTTGTAAACATGGATTGGGTGAGTGTATCCATGACCGATGTGAGTTTTGTTAATTAATGATTAACTTAAGGTGGCTACTTTAACACACATCTGGGTGGACTAAGGCACCTGGGGAACCCAGTGTTGCCTGTATTTTTGGAAATCCCGGGGTACCGTGTGATTCTCCTATGGACCGCCAGCGAGGCTCAAAGGGATCATAAGATTATTCATGCTAGAAACTTCTGTGTCCAGCCACAAGCTATTATGGGCTCTAGCATAGTTGAGTATGTTGCGTGACCTCTTTCAGTGGAAGGCTAGAGGATGTAGGGGATGTAGGTTGGTACTGTCTACCCAGAGTAAAGAGTTAATGCTTGTGAAAGACTGTGTTTCGGTCATCCATTTCTGAAACATCATGTAGTGCGAGAAATCCAACGGAGGAGATCGAGTCTTGTGGGGAAAAGTGCGCAAACCTCTGTAGAGTGTACAAACTAATCATGGTTAGCTGTGTCCCCGGTTATAGACATCTTGAGTATCTGGTTCTTGAATTATCATGTTGATCTCATCACATTACTTATTTAATTTGTTGGGTTGTTAATTTTTAATTGGGATTGAGTTGGGGTTTACCTTCTCAATATTTTCAAACAACTGTGTAGTTAAATAAAATTTACTTCTTTGCAGTAGGGAAAAATTGGCTTTTCGCAAAAACATTATAACCATAGAGCTTTTCCACCAGCCATATATGCATGTAGTGATAGTTATTATTCATCATTATCATTTGGTGTGAATTTGCCAGTACATTCAATGTACTGGCCCTCTGTGGCTGCAACGTCTCATGTTGCAGGAATCTTACGATGAGTAAGTGATACGTTAGGGTTACGATTTCTACACTCAACCTTGCAGTTGGTGTTGATGGGAATCCACAACCTTGTTGTTTCTTCCGCTTTATGGATTGAGGTAATAGTTTTTACGTTACTTTATACATGTGATTTACATCTGTTATAAATCCTCGAGTACTGTGTGTGTCAGCATACCAATCCAGGGATGACACTTAAGCATAGAGACTTGACCTTCTAAGGTCGGGCCGCTACAAGATGGTATCAGAGCACATGTTGACTGTAGGATGTGACCCTAGAAACTGGCAAGCCCATAGGAAGATTTATTCTCTACAACTTTCTTTTCAAAAAGATCTTTTACCTCTCTTCTCTTCTGAGCTTATTCAATTATTCCCTTTTAGTGAGACTATACCCCTTTCCCCTTTTGACCACGAAGATTCGACTGATGAGACCACTCCAAGAAGGACAAGATACCGGACAACCAAGACCACTTCGAAATGAAGAGTATTTTACCGAGCATTTGTTATAATTACAACGGTTGAAGACTCCACACACTAGGATAATTTGAAGGCCCTGTAGAATTTTTCCAGATTTGTATGACCTAGGAAGGCACCCCTTATGGAACTTGGCAGACTATGGAAGTTGTGTATCGGAGAAAGACCGGAACAGGGAGCATTATAACTCAAAGTTTTGTCAAGATAACCCTAAGGCAAGAGATATCAACTATGGAATGATAGCTCATGGAAATGACAAGAGCCGAAACATGGACATTCATGATGTTATCGTTCGCCTATGCTATTGTCACCATGCTGAGTTAAACATGCATATGCATGGAAGGATTGGATGGTAGAAGGCTGATGGAGGATCCGTCAGCAAAGGATGCAGTTTTAATGTAGCTGGTGTATCACCAGGATCTGGAGTATTACATCAAGAAGTTTAGCGTGGATCTGCAGGAAGTCTTATTTGACAAGTAAGCAGTTCGTGAAGAACTCAGGACCCAGAAGATTAAAATAGCCAAGCTGGAGGAGCAAAAACCTTGAGATACCAGAGATTTGTCAGGAATTGAACCATGACTCATGACAAAGATGTTGAAATCCAAAAGCTTGGAGCACAACTCCAGAAGTATTACAGGATGTCGTGAGCAACTTCGCATCAACGAAAATGACCTGGTAGAAAGAACTTGAGAAGGACAAGCACGATCGGAAGAAGCCCATTGGAAACATGGACTGGAAGAGCTTGGCGACTTTGAAGATTTATTAACCTTTAGAGGACCAAACCCCTCTTATATACTTACTTTAGATGCGATGGTTGTGAGCTGTCATTTGTTTGTTATTTTTCTGACAGCCACAATAAAAATATGTCTTTTCAAAACTATTGTTTGTATTGTGTGTATCCCTCCCTATCTCTCTTATCTGACCCCAAAACCCCTGGACCCAATAGAGGATGAATGGAGATGGACGAGTATTTCCGAGATTCCTGACACAACCGGAGGTAGCACACTAGATACGGAACATGGAAGATCGCATGAAGGAGCACGGTATTGAAGGAGAGTATATGGTTCCATACACCCCACGAAAGATCACACAAGGTGCTGCAAAATGGAGAGAGATACATCAAGCCATACAAGGATGGAATGGAACCAATGCTTGGGATGAATTTAAAACGATTCTACTGAAGTCCCGTCTTACCCGAAAGCCAAGTGAACCTAAAGAGAAGAAGCCTTGTGCATGTAAGATTTGCGGAGAAATGGGACACACCCATAAAGAACACAAGGATGAATGCCCTAATTGTGAAGGAAGTCACCCAACTGAAGGATGCCCAACTAGGCAGATCACTTGTTTCTTGTGTGAAGGGACTACCCACTACCCCGCTCAGTGTTACCTTTACCCCATGGTACAAAGGACCCTCCAGCAGAAGAAAGAAGCAATGAAAGGAGCCCTTATGGAAATTTTAGAACAACCTGTGACGAAGGAAGAGGTGGAGGACACACCCAAAGGAGACCCAGTTAAACCCTGCACCAGGTCTTGCTATTCATGTGGAGAAGGACACTTTTCCCAGAAATGTCTAAAGGGAGATCTAGTAGCATTCCTGACAGAGGAAGTAGAGTATGACCCACAAGAAATAGGACCCCTGATTGGAACGGAAAAGTACAGGAAGAGAAATAGATTGGATTCCAGGAACAATCCAATTTCTACAGAGAAGGATCTGAGTCATACCACCTGTTACAGGTGCAAGGATTTAGGTCATTACGCCTATAAATGTCCAAAGAAGAAATACACTGATAAATGTCGGAAGAGGAAGCCAAGAGCCCAAAGGGGCAGACACCATGCCCAAGAAGCCTAAAGACTTATCGGAAGTTGTTTGTTTACGCTGCAGGGAAACATGACACTATGCTAATAAATGTCCCGACAAGATGAAAGTTGGAGCTAAGTAGTTGAGAATTTAATATTGGTAATAAGTGTAGTAGAAAGCATTTTTTCTTGGGGGATATGGAGTGAGTTATGGAATGGAAGTTTGGGATATTGTAATGAATTCATGAAATCAATAAAGTTCTTTTGTCATGATTTCAAACGCTGAAACTTTATGAGTTGTTACTCTATGAAGAAAGATCTTGACCATTTTTGAGGATATGAGAAATATGGTCTACGGATGAATTGGAGCATTTTAAGGGTGGTAGTACCCTGTGAGGACATTCGACCCCTGGAAAGGATAATGATATTCCACGGAGTAAACTTCGGACAAAGTAAGTACAAGTTTTATCTCGATATGTGGGATACCCCGAGAATATGAATGGATGAAGTATTATGGGATATAAAGGAGATATAAGGTTGGTAATATGGAGCAATTGTAACCCCATGATGAGTTTGAGTAATCACTTCTCAGTTTGGTACCAGTAGATGGAAGGGAGACGGTACAATTGGATGGGTTTAAGAAATGCTAGGAAGTTGGATGTCGGAATAATGGTCAGTTGCCCCAAGGATGAGTTCAAGGTTTACAAGTGATGAGATGGGCCATAACCCACAGGCCCAAGGACCTGCCAAGAAGCAAGCACACTCTTCCTGAAGGAAAAACCCTGGAAGAAGATAGGACTTTATCAACAGACGATCTTATAGGAGTTACGAAAAACCTGAGAGATGTGAAGAAACGATAGATGTTTGTTTGGCTTGCAGAATCAATGGATTTATCCGAACTTGGTTCGTCAACAATAGAAATTATGCAATGCTTGTGAGGATGACCTAGTGTTAGAATGCGAGATTCGCTAAACCAAATACAAGATAATGATTTGGTGCGAGATGGATTGATCACCATACACGACTTACTCTTATTATTCGTCTTGTTATATGGGATGGTAAATCTGAGTGACTTACCCATAGTAGAGAGACGACGATCAAGACATTGTTTGAACCTTAGAATGGTATAAGTATTTTTCCCTTGTACAAGGCAGTTGTTGCCAATCATAGGATATACAGTAAGAATGAAGCCCAGACCCATTTCCTTCAGGAGAAACCATAAATGGTTGACCACCATGAGATATCGATAGTTGTTTGGTATTGGTTGTTTGGTATTGACGCCAGACCCGTCAGCTAAGAAGACCCAGTCTTGGAATAACCATACCAAGATGAAAAGATAGAAGAATTGAGGAAAGGTTATGCCACTACTGATACGTCTCCAACGTATCTATAATTTTTGATTGCTCCATGCTACTTTATCTACTGTTTTGGACTATATTAGGCTTTATTTTCCACTTTTATATTATTTTTGGGACTAACCTATTAACCGAAGGCCCAGCCCAGAATTGCTGTTTTTTGCCTATTTCAGTGTTTCGAAGAAATGGAATATCAAACGGAGTCCAAACGGAATGAAACCTTCGGGACGTGATTTTCTCACCGAACATGATCCAGGAGACTTGGACCCTGCTCCAAGGAACAAAAGAGGCGGTCACGAGGGTGGGGGGCACCCCCCAGGGCGCGCCCCCCTACCTCGTGGGCCCCCTGTTGCTGCACCGACGTACTCCTTCCTCCTATATATACCTATGTATCCCCAAACGATGCCAAAATTCTAATTCCACTGACGCAACCTTCAGTATCCACAAGATCCCATCTTGGGGCCTCTTCCGGAACTCCGCCGGAGGGGCATCCACCACGGAGGGCTTCTACATCAACAACATAGCCCCTCCGATGAAGTGTGAGTAGTTTACTTCAGACCTTCGGGTCCATAGCTAGTAGCTAGATGGCTTCTTCTCTCTTTTTGGATCTCAATACAATGTTCTCTCCCTCTATCGTGGAGATCTATTCAATGTAATCTTCTTCTTTTTGCGGTGTGTTTGTTGAGACGATGAATTGTGGGTTTATGATCCAGTTTATCTATGAACAATATTTGAATCTTCTCTGAATTCTTTTATGTATGATTGAGTTATCTTTGCAAGTCTCTTCGAATTATCCGTTTGGTTTGGCCAACTAGATTGGTAGTTCTTGCAATGGGAGAAGTGCTTAGCTTTGGGTTCAATCTTGCGGTGTCCTTTCCTAGTGACAGAAGGGGCAGCAAGGCACGTATTGTATTGTTGCCATCGAGGATAACAAGATGGGGTTTTTATCATATTGCATGAATTTATCCCTCTACATCATGTCATCTTGCTTAAGGCGTACTCTGTTTTTAACTTAATACTCTAGATGCATGCTGGATAGTGGTCGATGAGTGGAGTAATAGTAGTAGATGCAGAATCATTTCGATCTACTTGTCTCGGACATGATGCCTATATACATGATCATTACCTAGATATGCTCATAACTATGCTCAATTCTGTCAATTGCTCAACAGTAATTTGTTCACCCACCGTACAATATCTATGCTCTTGAGAGAAGCCACTAGTGAAACCTATGCCCCCCGGGTCTATTCTCATCATATCAATCTCTATCATTTTATTACTTGCTTTGTTTTTACTTTTCCTTTTACTTTTTAATTTGCATCTATCTATCAAAAATACCAAAAATATTATTTATCATCTCTATCAGATCTCACTCTCGTAAGTGACCGTGAAGGGATTGACAACCCCTAATCGCGTTGGTTGCGAGTAGCTATCGTTTTGTGTAGGTACGAGGGACTTTTGTGTGGTCTCCTACTGGATTCATACCTTGGTTCTCAAAAACTGAGGGAAATACTTACGCTACTTTGCTGCATCATCCTCTCCTCTTCGGGGAAATCCAATGCAGTGCTCAAGAGGTAGCAAGAAGAATTTCTGGCGCCGTTGCTGGGGAGGCTCACACAAGCAAGTCAACAATACCAAGTACCCATCACAATCCCTATCTCTCACATTACATTATTTTCCATTTGCCTCTCGTTTTCCTCTCCCCCACTTCACCCTTGCCGTTTTATTCGCCCTCTCTTTCCCAATCTCCTCCTCTCTTTCCCGTTTGCCATTTTCCCGTTGCCTTTCTGTTTGCTCGTGTGTTAGTTTGCTTGCTTGTTGTTATGTCTGAAATTGGGGAAATTATTGCTGACATGGGTGATAATAATATCATGGAAAATTCTGAAGCTCCTGCTGAAGAATCCCCTACCTATCATACAAAAAGATTTCGAATCGGTAGTGGTAATATTATTGGAAAAGGAGTTATTCAAGATTTCTTTACTTGTGCTGGTGCTTTACCCTCTATGGGCAGTTCTATTCTTCATAGAACCAGTAGTCTTGATGATGCCATTGCCATGCTTATCGTTGAACTTGAAAGGCAATTTATGCATATGCACCCTTCTATACAAAGGATTTAACTAGAATTTTCTAATATCGAACACTCCTCTGTTAAGCGTGTCGCTACTATCTTTTTGGCTCATGAATTCAGATTTATTATAAAAGAGGCCAAAGAACTCTTTGCGCATTATAGGGTGGACGCCGGCCGTCCCCCCATAGAATCTATCCTCTTTGATCAAGAAGAAATTATGCGTTTTCAATATCTTGACTATGTTGCTTTCAATGAAAACCTTAGAAAAAAGATGCCAACCAATATTTTAATTGATAGAATCTCTGAACTTAATGATGATTTGGCTATTTGAAATATTGAGTTAGGATACTCTCTTGAGTGTAGACTCACAAGGTTTTGTCAAAAGAACGCTTATGATGATGAATTGGTTGTGCATTATGAAGGGCCGAAAGAGGAACATATACCTCCTAAAATTGATATTGGGGATTTTTGCCCTATTAAATTTAGCCCTTTTGATTACTTTTGCTTACCTCAAAGAAAACTTGCTGCCGAACATAGAGAATATGAAATGAGTTTCACCGATCTATCTTATTACTACGGCACTACCTAGATCTATCCTTGCTTTTATGCCTAGCTAGGGGCGTTAAACGATAGCGCTTGTTGGGAGGCAACCCAATTTTATTTTTGTTTTTTGTTTTTGCTTCTGTTTAGGAATAAATAATCCATCTAGCCTCTGTTTGGATGTGGTTTTATCTTTTAATTAGTGTTTGTGCCAAGTAGAACCTATAGGATAACCTACGATGATAGTTGATTTGATTCTGCTAAAAAACAGAAACTTTGCGCACACGAATATAATTTTGTTAAATCACAGGAACGTGATTTTGGGTTGATTCATTTTTTTTCTGCTAAATAGACAAATTTTCCAGGACTTCCTATTTTGGTTGAATTTTTAGAGTTCCATAAGGTTGCGTTAGTTACAGATTGCTACAGACTGTTCTGTTTTTGACAGATTCTGTTTTGCGGGTGTTGTTTGCTTATTTTGATGAATCTATGGCTAATAAAATAGTTTATAATCCATAGAGAAGATGGAATACAGTAGGTTTAATACCAATATAAATAAATAATGAGTTCATTACAGTACCTTGAAGTAGTCTTTTGTTTTCTTTCTCTAACGGAGCTCACGAGATTTCTATTGAGTTTTGTGTTGTGAAGTTTTCAAGTTTTGGGTGAATTCTTTTGATGGATTATGGAACAAGGAGTGGCAAGAGCCTAAGCTTGGGGATGCCCATGGCACCCCCATGATAATCCAAGGACACCAAAAAGTCAAAGCTTGGGGATGCCCCGGAAGGCATCCCCTCTTTCGTCCACTTCCATCGGTAATTTACTTGGAGCTATATTTTTATTCACCACATGATATGTCTTTTGCTTGGAGCGTCTTGTATTATTTGCGTCTTTGCTTGTTAGTTTACCATAATCATCCTTGCTGTACACACCTTTTGAGAGAGCCATACATGAATTGGAATTTGTTAGAATACTCTATGTGCTTCACTTATATCTTTTGAGCTTGATAGTTTTGCTCATAGTGCTTCACTTATATCTTTTGAGCGTGATAATGTTTGCTCTAGTACTTCACTTAGCTCTTTTAGAGCACGGTGGTGGATTTGTTTTAAAGAAACTATTGATCTCTCATGCTTCACTTAGATTATTTTGAGAGTCGTTAATACCATGGTAATTTGCTTAATGTTAATATACTTGGTATTCAAGATATGTGAAACTTTCTTTTGAGTGAATTGAATACTAAGATAAGTTTGATGCTTGATAATTGTTTTGAGATATGGAGGTGATAATATCAAAGTCATGCTAGTTGGGTGATTATGAATTCAAAGAATGCTTGTGTCGAAGTTCGCAAGTCCTGTAGCATGCACGTATGGTTAAAGTTGTGTAACAAATTTGAAACATGAAGTGTACCTGGCTTGTGCATCCTTATGAGTGGCGGTCGGGGACCAGTGATGGTCTTTTCCTACCAATCTATCCCCCTAGGAGCATGCACGTAGTACTTGATTTTTGATGACTTCTAAATTTTTGCAATAAGTATATGAGTTATTTTGACTAATGTTGATTCCATGGATTATACGCACTCTCACCTTTCCACCTTTGCTAGCCTCTTTGGTACCGTGTATTGCCCTTTCTCACCTTGGGAGTTGGTGCAAACTTCGTCGGTGCATCCAAACCCCGTGATACGATACGCTCTATCACACATAAACCTCCTTATATCTTCCTCAAAACAGCCACCATACCGACCTATCATGGCATTTCCATAGCCATTCCGAGATATATTGCCATGCAACTTCCATCATCGTCATGACATACATTACTTTGTCATATTGCCATTGCATGATCATGTAGTTGACATCGTATTTGTGGCAAAGCCAACATGCATTATTTTCATACATGTCACTCTTGATTCATTGCACCATCCCGGTACACCGCCAGAGGCATACATATAGAGTCATATCTTGTTCTAAGTTTCCAGTTGTAATCCTTATGTTGTAATCAATAGGAGTGTGATGATCATCATTGTTAGAGCATTGCCCAAAAAAAAAGAAAGGCCAAAAGAAAAAAAGAAAGGCCCAAAAAAAGAAAAAAAGAAAACAAAAAGGGCAATGCTACTATCTCTTTTTCCACACTTGTGCTTCGAAGTAGCACCTTGTTCTTCATGTAGTGAGTCTCATATATTGTGCTTCAAAGTAGCACCTTGTTCTTCATGTCAGTGAGTCTCATAAGTTGTCTTTTCATACTAGTGTGAATTTTTCATTATAGAACTTGGCTTGTATATTCCTACGATGGGCTTACTCAAATGCCCTAGGTCTTCATGAGCAAGCGAGTTGGATGCACACCCACTAGTTTTCTTTTGTTGAGCATTCATAGCTCTAGTGCATCCGTTGCATGGCAATCCCTACTCCTCATGTTGACATCAATTGATGGGCATCTCCATAGCCCGTTGATTATCCTCGTCAATGTGAGACTTTCTCCTTTTTTGTCTTCTCCACACAATCCCCACCATCATATTCTATTCCACCCATAGTGCTATATCCATGGCTCACGCTCATGTATTGCGGGAAGGTTGAAAAAGTTTGAGATTATTTAAGTATGAAACAATTGCTTGGCTTGTCATCGGGGGTATAGAAGTTGGGAACATCTTTGTGTGACGAAAATGAAGCATAGCCTAACTATATGATTTTGTAGGGATGAACTTTCTTTTGCCATGTTACTTTGAGAAGACATGATTGCTTTGATTAGTATGCTTGAAGTATTATTATTTTTGTGTCAATACGAACTTTTGTCTTGAATCTTTCGGATCTGAATATTCATATCACAATTAAGAAGATTTACGTTGAAATTATGCCAAAGTATCACTCCACATCAAAAATTCTTTTTTATCATTTACCTACTCGAGGACGAGCAGGAATTAAGCTTGGGGATGCCTGATACGTCTCCAACGTATCTATAATTTTTGATTGCTCCATGCTACTTTATCTACTGTTTTGGACTATATTGGGCTTTATTTTCCACTTTTATATTATTTTTGGGACTAACCTATTAACCGGAGGCCCAGCCCAGAATTGCTGTTTTTTTCCTATTTTGGTGTTTCGAAGAAACGGAATATCAAACGGAGTCCAAACGGAATGAAACCTTCGGAAACGTGATTTTCTCACCGAACGTGATCTAGGAGACTTGGACCCTGCTCCAAGGAACAAAAGCCCCCCTACCTCGTGGGCCCCTTGTTGCTCCACCGACGTACTCCTTCCTCCTATATATACCTACGTATCCCCAAACGATCAGAGCAGGAGCCAAAAACCTAATTCCACCGCCGCAACCTTCTGTATCCACGAGATCCCATCTTGGGGCCTGTTCCAGAGCTCCGCCGGAGGGGGCATCCACCATGGAGGGCTTCTACATCAACACCATAGCCCCTCCGATGAAGTGTGAGTAGTTTACTTCAGACCTTCGGGTCCATAGCTAGTAGCTAGATGGCTTCTTCTCTCTTTTTGGATCTCAATACAATGTTCTCCCCCTCTCTCGTGGAGATCTATTCGATATAATCTTCTTCTTTTTGCGGTGTGTTTGTTGAGACCGATGAATTGTGGGTTTATGATCCAGTTTATCTATGAACAATATTTGAAACTTCTCTGAATTCTTTTATGTATGATTGAGTTATCTTTGCAAGTCTCTTCGAATTATAAGTTTGGTTTGGCCAACTAGATTGGTAGTTCTTGCAATGGGAGAAGTGCTTAGCTTTGGGTTCAATCTTGCGGTGTCCTTTCCTAGTCACAGAAGGGGCAGCAAGGCATATATTGTATTGTTGCCATCAAGGATAACAAGATGGGTTTTTTATCATATTGCATGAATTTATCCCTCTACATCATGTTATCTTGCTTAAGGCGTTACTCTATTTTTAACTTAATACTCTAGATGCATGCTGGATAGCGGTCGATGAGTGGAGTAATAGTAGTAGATGCAGAATCGTTTCGATCTACTTGTCTCGGACGTGATGCCTATATACTTGATCATTACCTAGATATGCTCATAACTATGCTCAATTCTGTCAATTGCTCAACAGTAATTTGTTCACCCACCGTACAATATCTATGCTCTTGAGAGAAGCCACTAGTGAAACCTATGCCCCCCGGGTCTATTCTCATCATATCAATCTCTATCATTTTATTACTTGCTTTGTTTTTACTTTTCCTTTTACTTTTTAATTTGCATCTATCTATCAAAAATACCAAAAATATTATTTATCATCTCTATCAGATCTCACTCTCGTAAGTGACCGTGAAGGGATTGACAACCCCTAATCGCGTTGGTTGCGAGTAGCTATCGTTTTGTGTAGGTACGAGGGACTTTTGTGTGGTCTCCTACTGGATTCATACCTTGGTTCTCAAAAACTGAGGGAAATACTTACGCTACTTTGCTGCATCATCCTCTCCTCTTCGGGGAAATCCAACGCAGTGCTTAATAGGTAGCAACTACCGGAAGAGCCCGGAGGAGGAATTATCCTGAAGATTTGAGAAGACCAACACTGTCAACAATAAGAATGGAGTCTATGAGTTTTAATGGAATCGTAACAACACTTCTAAGGGTGGTAGCAACCGAGACCCCTGTAGTGATCGATGGATTTGGAGAAGACCCCGACCTTAACCAATTTTTTTCTAGACTCTCCGAATCTCGAGGACGAGATTCATTTTAAGGGTGGTAGGTTTGTAACATCCCAAAATTCTAAATTTTGGAATGTTATATTAAATAGATAGTTTTGTTTGATTGTTTGATTGATTGTGTGAAGTGAGTGAAATTTGAAACTTTTGAAAGTTAAATGAGAGGGAATAAAAGGACTTTCCCAAACTTTCATCTAGCTTTATGATCTCCATGAATTCAAATTATTTTCATCACAAAACTCTAGAGAGAAGATGACCTAACTTCTTCCTTTGAAATAAACGAAAAGGGTTTGTGAAAAGATTTGAATTTCAGTGGGAAATATTTTTTTAAATTGAGAAACTTTATGCAACTCAATGATTTTCATGAAAGATAAAATGACTTCTTCAAAACATATGAAATATGAGTTGGGAGTTTAAAAGAATCCAATTTAGAGTCCCTTTGAAATTATTTTCAATTGGGAGTTATTTGGGTTTTATTCAAATTATTTTCTCCAAAAATAAAATATATGGAAATTAGGGTAAAATGATTCCCTACAATAGAAAATCGGAGAGGAATAAATTTGAAATCATTTTGGTATTTTTAAAATGTTTTTTGTGGATTTTAGTAGGGAAGTAGCACTCTTTGATTTATTTAAAATTCTATGGATTTTATTTGATGCTAGGAAAATGTTCATCTTGTAGGAAATCTTTTTCTGAAAATTTTGATATATTATATGCCTATATAATATTTTAATTTTGTTTTCTTTCTTTTCTTTTTCTCTCAATTAAAAAAAACTCTTTGACCAACCAGACAGGGCCGGCCCAGCCGGCCCACGCCCTCGCCCGCTCGTCCCTGAGCTCTGCTCGGAGCCCCGCCGCCGCACGACGCGGGCCACCGCTGTGTCCGCCTCGGCCTCCCCTTGCCCCTCCTCCACGTCACCTCCTCCCTTCCCCTATAAATCTCGAGGCCCCGGGCCCTTTCCTCTCTGCTCGCGCCGCCGTCTTCTCCCGCATCTCGCCGGAGCCCGCAGCCGCCGCCGCTGTTGTCAACTGCCGCCGCCGCAGCTGCTCTGCGCCACCGCCGCCGCCGTACTCCGCGCGCGCCACCTCGCTGCCCTCGCCCCTCGTCGGGAAGCCGCGCCACGCCGGAGTTCGCCATCGCCACTGCCCCGCCTCGCCGGAGAAAGCCGCCGACGCCGCCGGTTCATCTCACCCGACCCGGTATAAACCGAGAAAAACCCGCCGGTTTTTCTTTATTTAGATCGGTTTTATATTTTTTTTAGGTTTTTCAAATAACAAACCTTTTCCGTTTAGATCTCTTTAGCGAACGGTTTTCATTAGTTGCCGTTCGGCAGCGAACGTTCGCTCGTTAGAGTTTTTCATTTTCTTTTTATTTTAGGCCAGGGACCCGTCCGTGAATATTTTATTTACAGATTAGCCCCTAGACTTCAAACACTCACAACTTTTTGCTCGTTTGTCCAAATTCAATGAAACCAACGCTTACTTCTTAGTTCTGATCCCCTCTATCCATTAAAACAACTTACACACGTTTTTGAAAGTTTTAAAATTTGAATTCAAACAATCTAGTATTTGAACTTCGTTTGATCGTAACTTGAGTTTTATAACTCCATTTGAGTTGATTCTTTTTGCAAATCGAAGCTCTTGACCTAAATATTCTGATAAGGCCAAATTCACTTAATTTTGGTACTGTTAGAATTTTTTTATGTTGCAAGAGCTATTTTCTTAATTTTGATGTTTTCCGAATTGTCTTCTTCGTTCTTCCCGATCTTTTGAGTGATTGCTTATGTGTGGTTACTATTGCTTGTTTACGATAGATTGAACGGAGTGAGATGAATAGAACTATCAGGATTTGAGTGCGAATCTTCTTCATCAATAGTACAGGCAAGTTCACGCTTTAATCATGCCTCTTTACTACCCAGCTTTATTGCATTAGATCAATCCTCAAACAACTGCATGGTTAGGATCTGATTAATATGTGGGTTTTGGGAAGTATATGAGGTAGTACCTATTGTCCTGTATATTATCAAACCTTTGGGAGTTACTTCTTCGTTGCTTATATTGTTATTTTATGCTTGTAGACGGTGATTGGGTGAGTGTATCCTTGACAGATGTGAGTTTTGTTAATTAATGGTTAACTTAAGGTGGCTACTTTAACACACATCTGGGTGGATTGAGGCACCTGGGGAACCCATTGTTGCCTGTATCTTTGGAAATCCCAGGGTACCATGTGATTCTAGCATAGTTGAGTATGTTGCGTGACCTCTTTCAGTGGTAGGCTAGCAGATGTAGGGGATGTAGGTTGGTACTGTCTACCCAGAGTAAAGAGTTAATGCTTCTAAAAGACTGTGTCTCGGTCATCCGTTTCTCAAACATCATGCAGTGCGAGAAATCCAACGGAGGAGATCGAGCCTTGTGGGGAAAAGTGTGCAAACCTCTACAGAGTGTACAAACTAATCATGGTTAGTCGTGTCCCCGGTTATGGACATCTTGAGTATCTTGTTCTTGAATTATCATGTTGATCTCATCACGTTACTTAATTAATTTGTTGGGTTGTTAATTTTTAATTGGGATTGAGTTGGGGTTTACATTCTCAATATTTTTAAACAATTGTGTAGTTAAATAAAATTTACTTCTTTGTAGTAGGGAAAAATTGGCTTTTCGCATAAACAAAATAACCATAGAGCTTTTCCACCAGCCATATATGCATGTAGTGATAGTTATTATTCATCATTATCCTATGGTGTGAATTTGCCAGTACATTCAATGTACTGACCCTCTGTGGCTGCAACGTCTCATGTTGCAGGAATCTTACGACGAGTAAGTGATATGTTAGGGTTATGATTTCTACACTAAACCTTGCCGTTGGTGTTGATGGGAATCCACAACCTTGTTGTTTCTTCCGCTTTATGGATTGAGGTAATAGTATTTACGTTACTTTATACATGTGATTTACCTCTGTTATAAATCCTCGAGTACTATGTGTGTCAGCATACCAATCCAAGGATGACACTTAAGCATAGAGACTTGACTACATGCTTCCTTTCTCGATCATCCGAAGCCCATCATTTCTGAATATTACTCATTCTCAGCCTTGAGCTCTTTCTCCAAATCTTACCGGTGGATTGTTCAAGTATAGTCTTTAGTTAGCTCATGATCTCTTTGTTCTCATGTATCTAAATCCCCTCAAGTATCCTCATTCGTTTCCAATTTTCCCGGTGAATTGTGCCTTTGCTAATTTCATTTTCAATTATTATGGTGGTTCATTCAAGTTTTCTCTTCCTTGTTATCATATCAACTTATTCGTTGTTTCCAATTCTACCGGTGATTTGTTGAAGACTTTCTCAAGTTTGCGATGTATCTCTCCTTAATCCTTTTCAATGGATATAAGTAGTATGCCAAATCCATTGCTTTTCATAAATTTAATTTGATGAAGGATAAGGATACAATAAATCTTATTCCTATTTCCTCGAGGTGATTCAATTCTTTTCTTCCGGAGATTGTTCATGATGAAGTAATTCTCGGTTCTAGTATTTCATCTTTTCCTTTTCTGGAGTTCCAAGTTTTCTCGGTTATATCGTCGCGAAGCTCCTTCTAAATCATCGCAAGGCTTCACCTCGTGTTTTCAACTTCTCTTTCTTTTTATCACCCTTTTATTATGTGAGTTATTCATGGAGGCTCTACATGGTGGTTCATTAAGGATTCTTTTCATTCTTCAATTGTTCTTCAAGATTTCTCTCGAAGCTAAGATCCGCCAAGCTATACTCAAAAATAAACATGGTGCCCAACACATGTTTTTTTCTCAGGAGTTCAAGTATTCTTCTTCTTGGATTTCGAAGTGCGGTTCTTTCTACCTTATCTTTTGAGGTGGTGTTATAGCATTCTTGACAATTTCCATTCATGTTTTGCGATTCACATGTTGTCAAGAATGAGGTATTTTAAATCCATTAATCTCTTCGTTGGAGTTATCTTGTGTCATATTTCACCTAAAGCCTTCCCAAAGGAATGTTGCTATTGTGGTGTTTATCAATGATCCAACTTATCTCTCTATCATTTTGGTGGAAGAAGTTTTTCATATCGTTGGTGTTACCAATTATATACTTGTTTCCGTAGTGGCAGAATTTTGCCTCAATTTTGAGAAGCTTTCCATAAGCCCACTATAAGCTTATTTGTTTCGTTGTTGGTTTGCCAACAACTCCGTTTTAACCTTCTTGGAAGTGTGCTTTCCAAGCTCATTTGTGTCAGAAGTTGGCATTTTGTCCTCCATTCTATTATTTCAATGATGTATCTTCTATTCTTTCTTACGGAGGCATTGTGATGTTTCTCTCTTCACTCATCATCTCGAATTGAGGATCGTGTTCTTTTCATGCTTATCCATTTAACCGGAGTGTCGTGTCTTCTTTTCAAGTTCTTTTCATATTATCAAGTCTTGCATCTCTTTTCAACCAGAGTGCTGTCCGAATTTGATCTTCCTTGTTCCTTGTTTATCTTGTTTCAACCAGAGTGGTTCCAATTCCTTCTTGTCCATTGTACTCGTCATTCATAGCTTTGCAACCTCGAAGGTTCACATGGTGTTCCTTGTTTCTATTTTCTACCGCAGTGCTCTCAATTGCGTTCAACTCCGTTGTGTTCTTTATTTCAACTTTTCAACCTCTCAAGGTTCTTTGGTTTCATTCATTTGTCGAAGAAGCAACTTAGTTTTACATCTTGTCTTCCTCTGATAGAGGCAAAGGTGTCCCGATGTTTCAATGACATGGTGGCTATCGTTTTCTGTGGGAGTCGACCTTGAAGATCCGACTATGAACGTGTGAGACGTTGCGCCTTAACAATCGCTAAACCAACTTCCGAAGGGTTATTGACCACGCTGGAGCATGATCAACCTGACCACGAGGGTCTGTTTCCTACGAGCAAACAAAGAACAAGCAAGAAACTGAGGTTGCAATCTAGATATTGCGAATATAAGAGGAAAGCTTTATTAATGAAGGTGGGGTTCTGTGACGTCTTAGTCTGGTCGGTGAACACAAACGAAGTACGCCAAGTTGCAGCTATGGCGAACTTTTAATCTAAACAAAACCCAAAGTCTAAACGATGTCTAAGGGTTGTATATATGGAGGAAGAGGGGGGAATTTCGTGGCCCTTGAGGGAGGGGTTCTAAACCAACCCTAACTCTTGTTTCCCCACACATACGGACTCTAAAAACAGTCTATAATCAAGTATTTCAAAATTACATGGGTCTGGCCCAATAATAAGGTGACGTAGCACCTAGAATAGCCCACAGACAAAAAATATGAAGTAGCATCTTGTATATTGCGTCCAAGGCTTCATGCACTCATTTTGGTGGCTTCAACGTCCTGAGATCATCACTTGTAACTCCGTTCTTGTTCCCCTTGCGCATGC
This sequence comes from Triticum aestivum, assembly GCF_018294505.1. Taxonomy (NCBI): domain Eukaryota; kingdom Viridiplantae; phylum Streptophyta; class Magnoliopsida; order Poales; family Poaceae; genus Triticum; species Triticum aestivum. Next base: position 380,123,306 of record NC_057801.1, read on the forward strand.
CATCATCTCCATGCTTGTTCTTGCTCCAATGTTCATCCTTCTCCAAGCTAGGCCCTTCATTTGTAAGCAAAACAAATGTATCCAATTTAGGCAGCATCATATTCTCATGAACATTAGATTCATTACAAAGAAATGAAAGTACCTGGTAATTTAATTGGTGTGCACGAGCTCTAGTAATTGGTCCAGTATATATAGCAGCAAGGGCTGTGGTTGTAACAATGGTATTGATGTCCTCATCATCCTCCCCTTCTTGAAATGAAGTCATCCTCGACGGAAGTTCATCTTCCTCTCCCAAATAAGGCTTCAAATCTGCAATGTTAAAACTGGGACTAACCCCAAAATCTGCAGGCAGCTCAAGTTTATATGCCTTATCATTTATTTTCTCTAACACCTTAAAAGGTCCTTCAGCACGTGGCATTAGCTTTTATTTGTGCAAATCAGGAAATCTATCCATATGCAAATGTAACCAAACAAGATCTCCATGTGCAAACACAACATGTTTTCTACCCTTATCTCCAGCAAGTTTACATTTAGCATTCATACTCTCAATGTTTTCCTTAGTTAACTCATGCATTTTTAAAATCAATTCAGCACGTTGTTTAGCATCAAAATTAACCTTCTCCGAAGATGGAAGAGGCAACAAATCAATAGGTGCACGCAGTAGAAAACCATACACAATTTAAAAAGGACACGTCTTAGTAGTAAAATGCAATGAACGATTATATGCAAATTCAATATGAGGCAAGCATTCTTCCTACATTTTCTTATTATTCTTCAAAACAGCCCTAAGCATAGTAGACAATGTTCTATTGACTACTTCAGTTTGTCCATCAGTTTGGGGGTGACAAGTAGTACTAAAAAGCAGTTTAGTCCCCAACTTAGCCCATAAACATCTCCAAAAGTGGATAAGAAATTTAGTATCACGATCTAAAACAATAGTATTTGGCACACCGTGCAAACGAATAATTTCACGAAAGAACAAATCAGCAACATTAACAGCATCATTGCTTTTTTGAAATGGTATAAAGTGTGGCATTTTCGAGAATCTATCCATGACAACAAATATGCTATCCCTCCCCTTCTTTGTTCGAGGTAAATCTAAAACAAAGTCCATAGATATATACTCCCAAGGAACACTAGGTACAGGCAAATGCATATATAAACCATGAGGATTGAGTTGTGACTTAGCTTTTTTACATGTAGTGCAGCGAGCAACAAAACGCTCAACATCCTGTCTCATCTTTGGCCAAAAGAAATGTGTAGCAAGTATATCCTCCGTCTTCTTCACGCTAAAGTGTCCCATTAATCCTCCTCCATGCGCCTCCTGCAACAACAAAAGACGAATAGAGCTAGCTGGAATGCATAGCTTGTTAGCACAAAACACAAATCCATCATTAATGACGAATTGTTCCAGGTTCTCCCTTCTATACAATTCTGCAATACATCTTTAAAATTAGCATCATGCACATATTGATCTTTGATGGTTTCCAAACCAAATATCTTGAAGTCAAGTTGTGAAAGCATAGTATAGCGACGAGACAAAGCATCAACAATAACATTTTCTTTACCCTTCTTGTGTTTAATGACATAAGGGAAAATCTCAATGAATTCAACCCATTTAGCATGTCTACGACTCAGTTTGGCTTGACTTTTAATATGTTTCAAATATTCACGATCAGAATGTATAACAACTTCTTTGGTCCATAAATAATGTTGCCATGTTTCTAAAGTCCGAACAAGAGCATATAATTCTTTATCATAAGTAGAATAATTCAGACTAGGCCCACTCAATTTTTCAGAAAAGTATGCAACAGGTTTGCCATCATGTACATCTCCTAATCCAATTCCACTAGCATCACATTCTAGCTCAAAAGTCTTATTTAAATTAGGAAGTTGGAGTAAAGGAGCATGTGTCAAGTTATCTTTCAACACCGTGAAGGCTGCTTCCTGTGCGGTACCGCAAACAAAAGGCACATCTTTCTTTGTAAGCTCATTGAGAGGTGAAGCAATGGTGCTAAAATCTCTCACAAAACGCTTATAGAATCCAGCGAGGCCAAGAAAACTCCTCACTTGTGTGACTGTTTTGGGCTGCGGCCAACTCTCAATAGCTTCAATCTTGGCTTTATAAACTTCAATTCCCTGTGGAGTAACAACATAGCCAAGAAAAGATACTCGGTCGGTGCAAAAGGTGCACTTCCCAAGGTTACCAAAAAAATGTGCATCATGTAGAGCAATAAAAACATCACGTAAATGTTCCAAATGTTCCTCCAAAGATCTGCTATAAATCAGTATATCATCAAAATAGACTACCACAAATCGTCCAATGAAAGCACCTAAAACTTCGTTCATTAATCTCATGAAAGTACTAGGGGCATTAGTTAACCCAAAAGGCATGACTAACCACTCATATAAACCAAACTTAGTTTTAAATGATGTTTTCCATTCATCCCCCAATTTCATACAAATTTGATGGTATCCACTATGCAAATCAACTTTGGAGAATATTGTAGAGCCACTCAATTCATCAAGCATATCATCTAGCCTAGGAATAGGATTATGATAACGAATAGTAATATTATTAATGCCTCTGCAATCAACACACATATGTGATGTACCATCCTTTTTCGGCACTAGAATAATAGGAACAACACAAGGACTAAGGGATTCGTGTATATAACCTTTGTTGAGAAGCTCCTGTACTTGACGCATAATCTCCTTCGTCTCCTCTGGATTGGTACGGTATGGCACATGGTTTGGCAGTGAAGCACTGGGAATTAAGTCAATCTGATGCTCAATCCCTCGAATAGGAGGTAATCCCGGTGGCATGTCTTCTGGAAAGACGTCAGCGAACTCCTGCAAAATGTTAGTGACAGCAGGAGGCAAAGAGGAAGGCACGTCCTCGAATGAAAATAATGCCTCTTTGCACATAAAAGCATAGCAAACAGATTTGCTGAAATCTAGCTCATCAATATCAGATTTGGTGGCAAATAAACATGCTTTTCAATCTAATTTTAGAAGCAACACTAGATGGTTTATTATTAGGCTTCCTTTGTTGCTCAAATTCTTTTGCCACAATCTGATTTTCGCTCTTATTCTTCTCCTTTTTTTCTTTATTAGCTTTATTAATATCATATTTCAAAATGGAATCAGGAGTCATAGGAAGCAAAGTAATATTTTTATCCTTATGAACAAGAGTATACTGATTGTTTCTACCATGGTGTATAGAATTTTTATCAAATTGCCATGGTCAACCAAGTAATAAAGAACATGCTTGCATAGGTACCACATCATAATCAGCATAATCAACATATGTAGATGCACATGAATGGTACGTGTTACCTTAAGCTTGCCGCTGTTGTTGAACCATTTGATGTAGTAAGGATGTGGATGTGGTCTTGTGGTGAGAGATAGCTTCTCCACCATATCCATGCTAGCCAAGTTGTTGCGGCTCCCTCCGTCTATGATGGCGCGCACAAAAAGTTCCTTCAGAACTCCCTTTGTATGGAACAAATTATGCCTCTGATTTTGCTCAGCTTGTGTGACCTGCACACTCAAAACACGTTAAGCAACTAAACATTCATACCTGTCAGCGTCTTCAGGAGCCATGTATTGCGTCTCATGATCAGAATCATCTCCACCATGTTCTTCATGTGTAATAAGAGCCAAAGTCTCCTCATCATAGTCACTAGCGGACTCATACCCACCATCCTCAGTAGCAATCATCACATGCTGAGATTTGCATTCTCTCGCATAATGACCTCTTCCCTTACAACAACGACAAATAATATCACTTGTGTGCCATGTTGATGCCATGGAAGAAGAAGAGCTCTGTGCAGGCCCGGCAGGTGCACTCTTGGCAGATAGTGGTGGTTGTGCCTGCTTTCTTGTATCATGACTGGAGGTGGCACCTGATGGAGGTGCTGGTGCAGTGGAAGTAGAAGATGCACACGATGTCCATAATGAAGGTCGACCTGTAGAAAAGTTAGTTCACGCCAATGCTTGTCGATCCTGCACTTCACATTCAGCTTTACAAGCAAGATGAAATAAACAAGTGATCTTAGTATACTCCTTATACTCTAGAATGGTCTGAATCTCTCTATTCAATTCACCCATAAAACGTGCAAGCATAGATTCATTCTCCTCAACAATACCACATCTAATCATGCCAGTTTGTAATTCCTGATAATATTCTTCTACAGAATTTTTTACTTGTCTTAAATGCTGCAATTTTCTGAAGCAGCTCATGTTGATAATATGGAACCCAACGAGTACGCATAGTGATTTTCAAAGCAGTCCAAGTAGCTGGAATAGGATATAATCTACAATGTTCAGACCACCATACACATGCAAAACTAGTGAAAGCACAAACAGCAGCAGCAACCCGTCTCTCCCCGGGATATTGTAAACATGTAAAACATTGTTCAGTTTCTAACTCCCAAGTAAGATATATACCAGGAACATACCTACCCTCAAATGGTGGAATATTCAATTTCAGTTTAGGAACATGGTCATGATCTCGTACCTGAGGTGGTGGTGCAGGCCTACCATTGCGATTATTTGCATGTGACAACATGGTGCTAGTGCTGGTGGTTGCACGTAGTTTTGATTTTGATCAACCTCATCCTCATAATCGCCCGCATAATTGTCATCCTCCTCGGCACCAGCAATAGCAGTAGCAGGAGCCACAGAAGCATCAACAGTAGGTGCAGCAGCACCAGAATTTTGACCAAGCTCAAGGGAAACGCGTTATGCTCGTCCCACTTGATTTGGAAGGCGACATTGTAGTTGATGTTGGTGCTGTTGTTGCAGAGGTGCGACAGGTGCAGCCGGCGGTGGTTGTGGAAGACGCGCGAGCAATTCATGAAACTTGTTATCGAGTTTTGTTTCAAACGTATTCTAATTGCCAACTATCTTCTCCATGGCCTCTTCAAATATGATTAGAACATCTTGCACCTGTCCACTCATCATTTGCTAAAATTTATCATGTAGCTGTTTGTTCGTCATGTTCTCCCAATCAGTCTCATCGGCTTGTGATCCTGCCATGGTTAGTAGCAAGAGAAAGACAAAAGAATATGATCCTACAGACTACTAGGAAGCGGTGGTGGTGGTGGTATGTCACAAATCCTTCAAGCGAATCTCAAATTCTTACCAGTTCTTACCCAGCAGCAGGTGGTGATCGGCAACTGTTGTAGTCAAAACTCTCAAAGCTTGGATAGAGCGATTACTAGGGAGAGTCAAACGCACGACGTAGATGTATGTGGAGCTGGGAAGGCTTATAATATGGTAGCAAAAAGGGTCAGCAATAATCAATTGAGAGATGCAAAGTTGAATAAATGCTCAACGATGGTACTGTGCTGGTCCTAGGCTAGACCGTGGTAGAGACGCGAGCCTAGAACACTAACAAAATCACGGCATGACACGTAATCAAGGGAGGAGCACACTCTGGATTTTTTCTCTTTTTTTCACTTTTTTTTGCTCCGCAATATTTTTTCGAAATAGTCTACAAATGGTCTAAAAACTGCCTAGCCAGAATTTTCCAGACTTAGTTTTTTTTAGTTTGGAACTATTTTTATATTGCAGGTAACATGGAAGTTGGGGAGTCCGACTTGGTCACGACTCGTAGTATCGTGTGATCTAGAAACCAAAAACAAAGGAACAAATACTGGACTCGGACTAGGACTAGTGGCGGAGATGAATCTGGTTGAAACTTAGACTTGTGGCGGATATATGTAGGGTGGTGGAACACAGACTGGTGGCGAATCTCTAATGGAGGTGGACTCGGATTATCGTGATGGTGGTGAATATGTGGTATATGGCAGCATTGATGACGATGGTGGTATATGGCATGGGTGATGACGATGGTGGTATATGGCAGCGGTGATGACGATGGTGGTATATGGCAGTGGTGATGACGGTGATGCGGCGGCGGCGTGACAACTTGTGAATAGAACTCCGAACTCTAAAGGACTAGACACTAAGACCAACAACTAGACACGACGATGCAACCGCGAATTCAACAATGCAAAACACTAAAAATATTATGCAAAGGCTCAGATTGGTTTGATATGATGAACTAACCCTAATTTTTTTGGCTTTTTTTGTGGACTGTAGGTATGAAGAACAGACTTGATCTAAACTACGAAAAACTATAAAATCTCACCGAGCAACCTGGAAATCTGATACCACTTGATAGAGGCAAAGGTGTCCCGATGTTTCGATGAGATGGTGGCTATCATTTTTTGTGGGATTCGACCTTGACGATCTGACTACGAACGTGCGAGACGTCGCGCCTTAGCAATTGCTAAAGCAACTTCCGAGGGGTTATTGACCACACCGGAGCACGATCCACCTGACCACAAGGGTCTGTTTCCTGCGAGCAAACGAAGAACACGCAAGAAACTGATATTGCAATCTGTATATAGTGAATATAAGAGGAAAGCTTTATTAATGAAGGTGGGGTTCTGTGACATCTTGGTCTGGTCGTTGAACACAAACGAAGTACGCGAAGTTGTAGCTATGGCGAAATTTTAATCTAAACAAAACCCTAAGTCTAAACGACGCCCTAAGGACTGTATATATGGAGGAAGAGGGGTGAATTTCGTGGCCCTTGAGGGAGGGGTCTGAAACCAAACCTAACTCTTGTTTCCCCACACATACGGACTCTAAAAACAGCATATAATAAAGTATTTCGAAATTACATGGGCCTAGCCCAATAATAAGGTGGCGCAGCACCTAGAATAGCCTATGGACGAAAATTATGAAGTAGCATCTTGTATATTTCGTCCAAGTCTTCATGCACTCCTTATGGTGGCTTCAACGTCCTGAAATCATCACTTGTAACTCCGTTCTTGTTCCCCTTGCGCATGCCATCATCTCCATGCTTGTTCTTGCTCCAACGACAAGCTAGGCCCTTCATTTGTAAGAAAAACGAATGTGTCCAATTTAGGCAGCATCATATTCTCATGAACATTAGAATCATTACCAAGAAACGAAAGTACCTGCTAATTTAATTGGCGTGTGCGAGCTCTAGTAATTGGTCCAGTATGTATAGCAGCAGGGGCTGTGGGTGTAACAATGGTATTGATGTCCTCATCATCCTCTTTCGTTTATCTCCGGTGCCATCCTAGATCTCTGGATGAGATCCTCTTGTAGTGGTGGAGTGTTGTAACGCCCCGGATGTAACTTTCCATAATTGTAACTCCAACTCTTGCCATTTCCGGCTATGTGTTGTGATATTTCCTTCATGGTTGGGTTTTTGTCTTTTGCTTTGCATCTTGTTCATGTCATGCATCTCATCTCATAGCATCATGCGCATTGCATCTGCATGTTTTCATAAAGCTTGCATCCGTTCGTAGTTGCCGCGTTCCCCCTTGCCTTCATTGACCAATCCGAGTCCAACCGGGTTTTCGATTCCCTCTTGTCTGACTGTTTGACCCTCTCTACACTTTACTCAGACCCCTCGTGCGCGTTCGAAAGTTGTCCCGAACCCGACCCGCTCTGTCGTTACCAATGGGTCCGGATCATCTCCAAACATCCCTAAAATATCTTCGTTTATTTATTTGGACTCTCTGACCTATTTATTCTCGACCGACCGATTTAATCAGAGGGTCCAAAATCAGTCCACCCTCTAACCTACCTATTTAATCAGCCTAAACCCTAGTCCTAGCCTGTCTCGTCCATCCTTCCCTTGCACCACCGCCACTTCATTTTCCTCGGGATCCCTCCTGATCCAGCCGACCCTACCATCTCCCTCGTTTTCAGCGTTGCCCAATCCATCTATCCACCCAACCAGCAGCTCCTTCCCGTCCCCGTACCCGCTAGAGCTGCCCCCTGACAGCCCCGCCGCCACTGAACCAGCAGATGAGTGCCCCGAGAGCCCTGATCCCTTTCCCTCCTGCTTCTATTTCTCTCTCTCTCTCTCACGCTGCTCTTTCTCTCTCTCTCTCTCTCTTGTCTTTGCAGCGCCTCCATGGACAGCCTCCTCGGTTTGACTTTGTGTGCCATCCCGTTTGACCTCCAGCTTCAGTCCCTCGTTGCCACCGCTTCGCTGGTGCCTCGTAATCGGTGAGCACCCCAGCACTTTTCCCTTGCTTCCTTCTCTCTCCCTTTGTTCTCCTCCTCATGTCGTTTCTCTCTCTCTCTCTATCGCTCAAACTCTCCGTCTTTTGAACAGAGGACTTGCGCCACCTCCTTCAGCGTCGCCCATGACCTCGTCTCCTGCTAGATCGGGCCTTCCCCAACCTCCACCTCGTCGCCCACATCGTCGCCTTGCTCCGCCCTCGCCGTCGTCCCGCACGCGAGCAGCACCAGTAGGTCGTCCTCGCCACACCTGCTCCCTTCCCTTTTCTCTTCTTCGTTGAAGCTTCCGCCCTATCACACGACCCCTTCTCTCGTTGTTCTCTGTTACAGCGCCCGGATCCGCACCTCCCTTCGTTCCCTGCACTGCCACGTCGTCGGAGCAGGAGCTCCATCCGCCGCCACGCCGTCCATCGCCTGAAGCCGCTCTGCGTCTCGCCTCCTCTGTCTGCTTCCTCTGCATCGATCGAGGCCAGGAAACCGTGCAAGTGTTGACCGCATGTCAACCCGCCCGAGCGGGTCGACCTCCCCTCCAGCCGCGCGGCAGAGCCCAGCTCCCTTCGCCCGGCTGACCTGCCTTCTCCACCGCCTTGGGCCGAAGCCCATGGGTGAGCAGCCTTCCAGCCCCTCTGCTTTGTTTCGGGCCAGATCGTTTCGGCCCATGTCATATTTTTTCTGTGCTGCGAATTTGTCTAATTATCCAGAGAGCGCCTATTTTGCAGAAAAACCCATGTTCTTCATGCATTTAATAACTCATGAACCGTGCATCGGATTAAAATGTTTTATGTATGTAAAATGCTTAGAATTTTATCTAGTTTCATAATATGCAACTTTCATCCATGTTAAAAATGTTTAAACTTGTTGTTTGCATTCTTTTGCATAAATGATATGCTAACATGCTTTATTTCATAACTAAATAACCATAGCTCCAAACTAAACAAACTTTATAAGAAAATGGGGTAGAAAAATGCATAGTTTAACTTGGTGCACTTTGTTTTATGGTTTAACAACATTAAAATACGTTTTAGGGCAGACACTATTTTTAGAAATGTCGCTGACTTTATTGATTCACAATGATGTTCATAGTTATAAGAGCTGGGTCATGAGGGACACCCAACCAAACATGTCTACCTATGCCTAAATTACAAGCAAATTTAGCGAGATCGTAAGCCTTGAAATTATGATTTCTATGCTCCTGCACAACACTATAGGAAAGAAAACTAGAACTACGAGCCATTATTTCATGTATGATAGCTGCATGAGGACCCCTAGTCCCCATGTTCATGTCATTAATGACCCCTTAACAATCTGAGGCCACCATGAAGCTCTGAATAGCAAGATCCTCAGCTAGAGATAGCGCTTCCCTCCAAGCATATGTTTCGAGAACCACTGGGTCCGTGATACCCCGGTAAACAATCGTCGATGATCCAAGGTAGGTGCCATCGCTGTTTCGGCAGACAGCTGCAGCCCCGCCCCCTCTCGTCCACCTCTCACTATGGCTCCATCCACATTCAGCTTCATCATTCCCTACGCTGGAGGTAACCACATATTCGGTTGTGCATGGATTACTCTCGGAGCGGCAACCCTAGACCGGCTCTCTCTAATTTGGTCCAGTTCAGCTATGAAGGTGTTTACGAACCCAATAGTTTGTTGCGGTCTTTGAAAAATTCCCTCGTAAACAACTTTCCTTCTTGCAAACCACATTGCCCATAATGTAACAACCATTTTTGTGAAGCTTGTGTGGTCTAACAATTTAGATAGCTCGAACAGCCACTCCTTGGCGCTAGAGTCTTGCAACTCTGACATCTTGGAAACGAGTTCAACATCGGCCAGAGCCCACACACAGCTTGACATGGAGCACGAAAGCAAAGCGCGCCTCCATGAATCTTTGGCACCACACAATGGGCATGCATTCTGAGTAGCCATGTTTCGATGATGAAGTACATCCGTAGTAGGAAGCGAGTGACGAGCCAGTCTCCATAGGAAAACTTCAATCTTCGACGGCACCACAATTTTCCACAACTCAGTCCATGACTTCTCATCTGCCATGCTTGACAATCAACTTCTACCTTCCAACCATTCCTCCCTCTAAAATTTGGTTTTTGATAGAAATTTGTACGCAGAGCTGACAGTGAAGTTTCCTTTTTTCTCTGGGAACCACGCCCAAAAGTCCTCGGTGTTGCGTGTAAAACAGGAATTTTCAAGATTGCATCAGCATCAAAGCGAATAAACACTGAACGTACCAATGCCTCATTCTACGTACCAGTAGCTGGTGACAGTAGCTCTGCCATCATAGTCGGCGGGTTTTGCATGAGTAAAGTGATCGGCCTCGGTATGGTTTCTTTTGGGATCCAGTTATCTATCCAAATGTTCGTGGTCTGACTGTCGGTGTCAAAACAGGCGGATCTTGGGTAGGGGGTCCCGAACTATGCATCTAAGGCTAATGGTAACAGGAGGCGGGGGACACAATGTTTACCCAGGTTCAGGCCCTCTCTATGGAGGTAATACCCTACTTCCTGCTTGATTGATCTTGATGATATGAGTATTACAAGAGTTGATCTACCACGAGATCGTAGAGGCTAAACCCTAGAAGCTAGCCTATGATTATGATTGTTGTTGTCCTACAGACTAAACCCTCCGGTTTATATAGACACTGGAGGGGGCCAGGGTTACATAGAGTTGGTTACAGAGAAGGGAATCCACATATCCTAATTGCCAAGCTTGCCTTCCATGCAAAGGAGAGTCCCACCCGGACACGGGTCGAAGTCTTCAATCTTGTATCTTCATAGTCCAACACTCTGGCATAAGCCTATAGTCCCGCTGTCCGAGGACCCCTAATACAGGACTCCCTCAGTAGCCCCTGAACCAGGCTTCAATGACGATGAGTCCGGCACATAGATTGTCTTCGGCATTGCAAGGCGGGTTCTTCTCCAAATTCTCCAGAGTACCTGTTGTAACGAGTAGTGTCTGGCTTCCCATTTAATGTTGCACTCATCGGCTTCTATACCTTAATAATGTCAGTCTCCACGTGTCGAGCGTATGCGAGAAGCTGGGACATTTTTTGCACTTGCCACCCTGACCATGTAAATAAATCGTCTATTTAAAGAGACAGGGATCCTCAGATCCAAAACACACCATCTTTCCCAAGCGAGCATCCATCAGAGCGTGCCCGAAAAAACAATCCCATCATGGCCTGCCACCGGAGCTCCTCCTCTCGCCCTCATAGCGCCAAGCTAGGTGATTGGGAGAAGTGTACCATATCCCACGGCCAATTGGTGGAGTTGCAAACCCAGGGGTTTCTCCCACCTGCATATCTTGTCCCCGTTCGAGCTGGACTAGCCACTTTTGACGGCGGGGAGCAAGCAGAGAATTTTCCCAACCCATCCAAGGGGGAGCGAGTATGCCTTGTCCCTTACTTGCTGAGGGGCCTCGGATTTCCGATCCATCCATTCCTCCGTGGGCTCCTGGAGTATTATGGCCTCCAACTGCACAACTTCACCCCTGCCTCCATCCTACACATCGCAGGCTATGTCACCCTTTGTGAGTTATTTCTGGGTTGTGAAGCTCATTTCAAGCTATGGAAGAGGCTATTCTGCCTCGTCCCTCGCAATCAAGAGGGATTGATATTCCAAGTGGGCGGAGCCGAAATATGGTGCATCGCCGGGACCGGATACCTGTCCGGCACTCCGAAGAAGACATCCGAAGATTGGCCTTCCGAGTGGTTTTATATAGAGGATGTATCCCTTCCCGACCCTATCCGAATGGGTCTTCCTGAGTTTAAAATGCTTCGTTGAAGAAGCGCCATAGCTGGCGTCCCCAGAACCCCCGGGATGAAGATAGCAGAGAGGTCCTTCAATTGATGGGCAGGATAAAAACGCTTGCCAAATCTAGATTGACAATAATCGAGGTTATGTCAATATGCATAATGCGGGGGGTGCAGCCACTCCAGTATCGGCGGCATCCCATGTGGCACTTCAATGGAGAAGACGATGCCACCCGCTGCGGTAAAGGTCCGTATTCCGCCACCGCTCTGGCGAAAATATTTTCTGATTTATACAAAGGAGAAGAAGAGGAGTTCATCCGCATTAAGCCACGAGATGGATTTTCCATGTACAACCACCCAGCTGGGTGAGTTGCTATGTTTTACTCAACTCTGTTCCTTCCATAGTCTTTCATCACAAATATTTACCTTGCTAGTCCATAACAGGAGCTGCGGAAAGCCGTGAGGGAGGTCCATAGCCCGCCTCCACAGCCAGAGGAGCACAACCAAACCCTTGACCCGGACTCAAAGAAGATCCGGACATATTTGTGGAGTTCGACGGCAGGGTGTTTTACCAGGCGAGCCGTGATGGCACCTTGGTGGCCATCATCGCCGATTACCCCGGTCTCCTCCCAGCACCACGTGTAAGTAAACAGGAGACTTATCTTTCGAAAAGGATTCCCTCTTTCCACCTTACCCACCACACATATATTATGCTATAAAGGGAAAGCCATTGGTGCACCATGCCGAACCCGTGGCGACTCACCAACAAGGGGCACCCAAACCGGGTAGGTTTAGAAGGAAAGCAAACAGGGGTGAGCCGCCATCGAAGAGGTATGATTTAAAACATGCTCCGTGATTGTCATCTTTAAAATATAACTATGGCCACCGTGTCCTGGCAGAAAGAGTATTCGCCGGACTGTATCCGAAGATTCTGCCCTTCATGCCTCTACCAGCCGGACTCCAGAACTGGCCTCAAGGGAGGAGGCTAACATGGGGAAAACACCGGATGGTCCTCCTACAGAGGATGCGGATAGAATATCTGCTACAAATTCCATAGTGGAGAGCGCTATGAATAGTCGGCGTCGGCGGGCCGCACTTCGCGACCCTAATTTCTCCGAAGAGGCATTCAATGCCTTCCATTCGGGAGACGCGTACATCCGAGCTGCTCAAGATGGGCTTGCTAGAGCCATAGACCAGTATTTAAAAGATATACAGGTAAGCATAATCTGATAATTATGTATATCAGTAGCCCCTGAGACTTGAAACAGTTGGTACAACTGATTTAAGGATCATTGTATGAATAGGTTCTTACAGAGAAGAATACCCATTTCTCTCAAGAGCTGGGGGAGTGTAAAGCCCAGCTAAGGGTCGTAGCTGCCGGAATTGAGGAATCCAAGAAGGCCTCATCTGGTAATATTTGTCTCGATCGATAAATACGTAATTACGTGTACCAGTTGGTATTCGGCATGTTTGCAGACCTAATAATAGATTCCGCAGGCAATCCCAGAGTGAATCCAGAGATCCTACAAGAGGATGAACAAGGAGCTTAACGACAACTAGAGGCTGGCAAGCACGGACTTACACGAGTCAGGCGAGAGAAAAATGATCTCCAGGATGCCAATACCCGGCTGGGCGTTGAATTGAAGGATGTTCGGGCCCATCTTGCGGACTCCATGAAGGAGAATAGGAGGCTTTAACGTAGCATTTTTAGTATGTGCTCAAACGAACCTTTATATAGTTCGGCGAAGAAACAGGCTAACAGAGTTATGTTTGTAGGTATATTGACTGGTTGTCCTGAAGAGGAGATGCCCGGATCTTCAGGCGATCCTCTGCAAGAGCTTTCGCAACTGCACGAACAATTTCAGCAGGTGATGCAGGGTATTGCCAAGGCCTTGTGGCCATCCGACTCCCTGCCAGGAAGCATGGGGGAGCTTGTACAGTTGCTCAAGGGAGCATGGCGGTGCTTCCAATTATGGAAGATATCGGCCTGCCTACAAGGTGCGAGGGAAGCTTGGGCCATGGTAAAAACACGATACACCAAGGTCGATCCGAATCACATGGCCCCGATCGGACCTGTAGGGTCAGATGGGAAAGATATTCCCGTTAGTCTGGTATATGACCAGGTAGGATTAGCCGCAAAGTATTCCCAATAGGATTGTAGGCTCGACAGCCTGTTGGATGGCATAGAAGAAGTATGTGGGTCAAAGAGACCGTGTACTTCAATTGGCATATTTTGTCCCTAGATGGATTGTAAATCATTTGTCATGGCGGACCTTTTCGCTTCAGCCTCCGAACCCGACAGTCCGGAGTGTTTCTGGATACCCGCTGAGTTATGTAAACCGGGGTACGCGTGGAAACTAGGCGTAGGGGTCATAAGTGCTTGAACAGACAAGTACCCAACTAGCTATGTTATATTACATGGATAGTAAGAAACATCTTCCAGGGAGAATAGTTCTGTTAAGGGTTCCTTTCCCTGGGTACGCATGCGTTAATGTGCATCTTCGAACTACGAACAAAGATGCAGTATATGAAACATCTGGGGGTTTGTATTGTAAGAGGTAAGAAACATCTTTAGTTCACCAATCGAATATTCCCTTAAGAACGCTAGCTTTAGGCTTCACCCAGTCTAAGGTACATGTCTGGAGTACCCGGCAGTAACAATCGTAGAGGTGCTCCCCTTATGCCCTAGCCGAACTAACGGGAACGTAGGGCATAAACACAGGACCCAGGCAACACAGCTTGGCCAAAACTTAAGTCATATCGATGCATATAATGGTGAATAAAAGTTACATATGGAAAAGCGACACATATGCGGTGGGCATGATGCCTGGAAGATAATTATATTAAGCTTCTGTATAAGAAGCCCCCAGGTATAGTGAGTGCGCATACTTAAGGATTTAGCGCATCAAGAGTGTGTAGTCGAGTCACACTTAAAGCCTCAAAGCCATAAAAAGGAAGAGAGAGGATATATATATATATATAATAAAATAAAGGCAGAAGGAAGGGGACGAACACGGAGTTCGGCGCTAGGCGTAGAATCTTCGGAGTCTGGCCGCGTTCCATGGGTTCGGCTCGAGTCGATTATCTGATGCATCACGCAGGTTGTACGCTCTTCCGGTGAGAACTTTATCAATGATGAAGGGACCCTCCCACTTGGGCTTTAGCTTGTCCTTTTTCTTCTCCGGTAGGCGTAGAACGAGTTTGCCAACATTATACGTTTTGGCCCGTACTTCTCTGCTTTGATACCTTCGAGCCTGTTGCTGATAGAATGCGGAACGGGCTTTTGCAACATCCCGCTCCTCCTCCAGGGCATCTAAACTATCCTGCCGATCAAGCTCGGCTTCTCTCTCTCTCTTCGTACATGCACACTCGAGGTGAGTCATGAATGATATTGCAGGGCAATACTGCCTCTGTGCCGTACACCATAAAGAATGGTGTGTATCCGGTGGTGCGATTTGGCGTGGTCCGCAGCCCCCATAGTATGGAGTCGAGCTCCTCGACCCAGTGCGTGTCTGATTCCTTCAGGGATCACACTAGTCTGGGTTTAATGCCGCTCATAATGAGACCATTTGCTCGTTCGACTTGACCATTTGTTTGGGGTGATAGACGGAGGCGTAATCGAGCTTAATGCCCATGTTGCCGCACCAAGTTTTCACCATGTTGGCTATGAAGTTGGAGCCATTATCGATGATGATGCTGTGGGGGACACCGTAATGGTGCACGACCCCTGATATGAAGTCTATCACTGGTCCGAATTCGGCCGTTTTAACTGGTTACAGATATTTTTTCTTATGGCTTCCTCCTTTAAGGGGTCCGACCATATCGAGCCCCCACACCGCAAAGGGCCAAGTTATGGGGATTGTTTGGAGAGCGGTAGGTGGCATGTGGCTTTGGTTAGCGAAGAGCTAGCAACCGACGCAATGTTGGACGAGGTCCTGTGCGTCTGCTCAGGTTGTCAACCAGTAGAAACCTGTACGGAAGGCCTTTCTTACAAGGGACCCAGCTGCAGCGTGGTGGCCCCGAGTCCAGCATGAATTTCGGCCAAGAGCTGCCGCCCTTCCTCTTCGGAGATACATCTTTGAAGTACTCCGGTAGCGCTTTTCTTATAAAGGTCTCCCTCGTGGACCTTGTAGGCTTTAGACCGCCGCACAATTCAACGTGCCTCATTTTGGTCCTCGGGGAGTTCTTGCCTATTTAGGTAGGCTAAAAAGGGTTCGGTCCACGGGGTGATGACAACCATGATTAGATGGGCCGAAGGTGTTATTTTGGTGGCGGAGCCTCCGAATATGTCAGTGTGTTCGGGATCTGGGGTTGTGGTCGGATTCGGACTAGTATTGCCGGACTCCCCTTGCCACACCACGGATGGCTTGAACAACCTTTCCAAGAAGATCTTGGTTGGGACGGGGTCGCGCTTAGCGCCAATGCGGGCAAGGATGTCCGCCGCTTGGTTGTTTTCTACAACCACATGATGAAATTCAAGCCCCTCGAACCGAGCCGTCATTTTGAGGATGGCATTACGGTAAGCCACCATTTTAGGGTCCTTGGCGTTGAAGTCTCCATTTATTTGAGATATTGCGAGGTTAGAATCCCCATGCACTTCTAGGTGTTGAATGCCCATGGAGACCGCCATCTAAAGACCGTGCAACAGAGCCTCATATTCGGCTACATTGTTGGAGTCTGTGTATAATATTTGGAGTACATATTGGATTGTATATCCGGTGGGGGATGTCAAGACAACGCCCGCTCCTAGACCAGACAACATCTTAGAGTCGTCAAAGTGCATGATCCAATTGGAGTATGCGCCGTACTTTTTAGGGAGTTCGGCCTCTGTCCATTCGGCGACGAAGTCAGCCAATACTTGCGATTTAATGGCTCGCCGTGGTTTACATATGATGTCGAACGGGAGGAGATCGATGGCCCACTTAGTAATCTGGCCCGTGGCATCGCGGTTATTTATTATATCGTTGTTGGAGGCCACCGTGATTGAACACTCTTGAAAGTAGTGTCGTAGTTTCCGGGATGCCATGGAGACCGCGTATGCTATCTTTTAATAATGTGGGTACCATGACTTGCATGGTGTGAGGACAGTGGATACGTAGTATAACGGCTTTTGAAGCGGGAACTTATGCCTGTCCTCCTCTCGTTCGACGACGAGCACTGCGCTTACAACTTGCTGTGTTGCTGCTATATATAACAGCATGGGTTCGCCAATGTTCGGTGCAGCCAAGATTGGGTTACTAGCCAAGAGGGCCTTTATTTCTTCTAGTCCGGCCGTAGCCGCATCCGTCCATTCGAAGTGTTCGGTGCGTCGAAGAAGGCGATAAAGGGGTAGTGCATTTTCTCCCAATCGGGAGATAAAGCGGCTTAAGGCAGCCACGCATCTAGTTAATTTCTGGATTTGCTTGAGGTCTGTTGTGGTAGCCAACTGCGACAAAGCTCGGATTTTAGCCGGGTTTGCTTCATTTCCTCTGTTGGAAACAATGAAGCCCAGGAGCTTTCTGGCGGGAACGCCGAAAATGCATTTTTCCAGATTGAGCTTGATGTCATATGTTCGGAGGTTGTTGAACGTGAGCCTCAGGACGTCTATTAAAGATTCAACGTGTCTGGTCTTAATGACCCCATCATCCACGTATGCCTCAACTGTTCTGCCGATTTGTTTTTCGAGGCATGTCTGAATCATGCGTTGGTAGGTTGCACCGGCGTTTCTGAGTCCGAAAGGCATGGTGTTGAAACAGAAAGGGCCGTATGGAGTGATGAATGCCGTTGCGGCTTGATCGAACTCCGCCATCTTGATTTGATGGTATCCGAGTATGAATCGAGGATGCACAATGAGTCGTGTCCTGCGGTAGCATCGATAATTTGATCGATGCGGGGGAGAGGGAAGGGATCCTTTCGGCAAGCCTTATTGAGGTCCTTGAAATCGACACATAGGCGCCAGGATTTATCCTTCTTTGGTACCATCATCAGGTTTGCTAGCCAGTCCGGGTGTTCTATTTCTCTAATGAATCCGGCTTCGAGTAGCTTGGCTAGCTCCTGTCCCATAGCTTGTCGTTTAGGCTCTGAAAAGCGCTGTAGAGTCTGCTTGACCGGCTTGTATCCCTTCAATATGTTTAGCCTATGGTCGGCCAGCCTGCGTGGGAACCCTGACATGTCTGAAGGGTGCTAGGCGAAGATGTCCCAATTCTCGCGTAAGAACGCCCGCAGTGCGGCATCGATTGTGGGGTTCAGTTGTGCCCCGATGGATGCTGTTTTTGTAGAGTCCGTTGGGTGGACTTGGAATTTGACTATTTCGTCCGCTGATTTGAAAGAGGTGGACTTGGATCATTTGTCGAGTATCCCGTCATCCCAGTCCACTGTGGAGGGTAGCGCAGTTAGTTCTTAGGCCGTGAGTGCTTCAGATAATGCCTCAAGGGCCAGGGCAGCTGTTTTATTTTTGGCGCAGAGTGCTATGTCCAGATCACTGGCTAGAGTGATGATTCCGTTGGGCCCGGGCATCTTGAGCTTCATGTACCCATAATGGGGTATAGCTTGGAAGCTCGCGAATGCGTCCCGCCCTAAAAGGGCGTGGTATCCACTACTGAACGGGGCCACTTGGAATGTTATCTCTGCAGACCTGTAATTCTCCAGCGTGTCAAATACCACATCGAGTGTGATTTTTCCCACACATCGTGCCTCCCGACTAGGGATAATTCCTTTGAAGGTCGTGCTGCTTTGCTCAATGCGGCTCTTGTCTATTTCCATTTTGTTGAGAGTTTCCTCGTAGATGAGGTTTAATCCGGTGCCACCGTCCATGATCACTTTAGTAAGCCGGAAGCCGTCCACAATTGGACTAAGGACCAAAGCGGCTGGTGCTCGGACTATTCGGAATTGAGGTTCGTCACTGGCATTGAAGGTTATGGCCGTGTCGTTCCATGGATTTATTGCTGCAATGTGGCATACTTGGCGAGGCCGCGGAGTGCTCTCTTGCGCCTGTTATTTGAGGCGACAGTCTCAATGACTGTCAACACTGTACTGTTGTTTTCTGCGGGATGATGCTCTGCGGTATTGTTAACGAGGAGATCCTCGCCGCTCTTGGCCACCTGCCGAAGTATCCAACATGCTCTAAGGTTGTGTGTTAGTATGGTATCCGGTGTGGTGTGAATTTTGCATGGCCCATTGAGCCATCCCTCCAATACGGTTTCATGCCCTATAGTGGGCTTTGGTTTCTTTGTAATTGGATCGGGTGACTTGCGAGAGTGCACCCTTTTAGTTCGGACGAGGGGTTTAGTGAGAGCCGGAGGATCCCAGAATTTTGCCTGGGTTTTCCAGGCGCTTTCCATTGCATAGTACTTCTATGCTATGGCCGCCAAGTCAGCAAAGTATGATATGTCACGGTGACTTATGGCATTGAGGATTCCCTTGTCCGTGCAATTTTTGCAAAAGAATGAGATTGCATCTTCCTCGCGACAATCCTTGACCTTGCTCATTACAAGGAGGAATCTGGCCCAAAACTGATGTACTGTCTCTTGGGATTGTTGTCTAATGTGGGAAAGATCGCTTGTATCTGGGTGGGTTGGTGGATTTAAGTCCGAACCCTGACCCAATCTGATACCCAGGGGCAGAGGAACTTCCGAACTTGGCAGTTCGGGTTCCGGGATGTTGCCCAATTTTTCTGGCCCGCTGTCCGATTCTAAATTCGGAGCTTGGGTCAAGTCCTCTCGCAAGCGGGTATCCGGCTCAGAGAGGTCGGAAATTCGGACATAGCTCGTCCTCAAAATAGATGAAGAGTCGTTGCATTGCTCCTCCACCATCGCTATTTGATGGGTGACCAGCAGAGAGTTAACCTCTCTTTGATCGGGTTTAAGCCCAATCTGATCATAGTCGGTAGCGACTCCCAAGGCGGCGATGCAATCCAGGAGCTCGTTCAAGGACGAAAGTTCCATCGGATCCATCTGCTCAGCGTGTTCCAAGCTAACGTGGAGGCTGCTTTCGATGACCCGAGAAGTCATTGTCGGCATGACGGCCAAACGGGTGGTCCTAACGAAGCCGCCTAGTCGGAGGGTTTGGCCTCAAGACAGGGATCCCCCCGAGGCGATGTTGTCCTTGATAACAAGGCGAGCCATCAACCTTTTTCGATGTCACAGTGGAACTCTCAATGAAAGCACCAATGTTGGTATCAAAACTGGCGGATTTCGGGTAGGGGGTCCCGAACTGTGCGTCTAAGGCTAATGGTAATAGGAGGCGGGGGACACTGTTTACCCAGATTCGGGCCCTCTCTATAGAGGTAATACCCTACTTCCTGCTTGATTGATCTTGATGATATGAGTATTACAAGAGTTGATCTACCATGAGATCGTAGAGGCTAAACCCTGGAAGCTAGCCTATGATTATGATTGTTGTTGTCCTACGGACTAAACCCTCCGGTTTATATAGACACCGGAGGGGGCTAGGGTTACACAGAGTCGGTTACAGAGAAGGGAATCCACATATCCAAATTGCCAAGCTTGCCTTCCATGCAAAGGAGAGTCCCACCCGGACACGGGACGAAGTCTTCAATCTTGTATCTTCATAGTCCAACAATCTGGCATAAGCATATACTCCGGCTGTCCGAGGACCCCCTAATCTAGGACTCCCTCACTGACCATTACCTATCCGGCATATTATCCCTTGTTTCAGAACATCCCTCCCCTCGAGGATGGCGCGCCACACCTGGGATGGGCGAGAACCTAACTCAGCCTCCACAATCCTGCTCGCTGGAAAATAGGCCACCTTAAGAATTCTGGCGCTCAGGGTCGAAGGTTCATGCAAAATCCTCCACGCCTGCCTTGCTAACAAAGCAAGGTTGAACAACTCCATGTCTCTAAATCCTAAACCACCCAAGTGTTTAGGTCTTGTCATTACGTCCCAGGACACCCATGCCAGTTTGCGTTCTCCTTGCTTGTAACCCCACCAGAACTTTCGGATAATGGATTTGATGTGATCACATAAGCCCCTTGGTAGCTTGAAGCAAGACATGGAGTAAACCAGGATAGACTGAGCCACGGATTTTATGAGGACTTCCTTGCCTCCTATCGACAAACAGTTGCTCATCCTTCCCTTTACCTTGTCCCACACCTGGTCACTCAAATATTTGCAAGTACCTCATTTGGAATGTCCCACGTCCGTGGGCATCCCTAAGTATCTGTCACTCAATGATTCCTTCGGTACCTGAAGGAAGCCCTTAACCGCAGTGCGTATTATCTCCGGTGTCCCCTTACTGAAAAATATCGATGATTTACTTCTATTGATTCTCTATCCTGACGCCGAACAATAGGACTCCAATAGGTTTGATACCTTCTCTGCTCCATCAGTACTCGCCCTGAAAAACAACAGGCTATCATCTGCGAATAAAAGGTGGTTCACCGACGGTGCCGAAGGTGCCACCTTAATGCCACTGAGCTAGGATGATTGTTGTGATTTTAAGAGGCACGAAAGGCCGTCTGCTGCCAAAAAGAAGAGATATGGAGAGATTGGATGTCCCCGTCGAATACCCCATGTAGGTTTGAACTCCTTAGATCTTTTTCCATTAAACATCACTGAAAAAGATATAGAACTCACCATCTTCATGACCACATTAATCCATGGTGTAGAAAATCCCATTTTCTCCATGATTGATCTGAGATAGCTCCATTCAACTCTATCATATGCCTTCATCATATCAAGCTTAAGTGCACAATAGTTGTTATTCTTTGATCTATTCCTTTTCCAAAAATGTAAGCATCCATACGCTGAGATAATATTATTCGTGATGAGCCATCCTGGTATGAAAGCCGACTGTTCCTCCAAAATAATATCCGGTAAGATTACCTTAAGACGGTTTGCTAATACTTTGGAAGCAATTTTGTAGAAAATATTGCATAAGCTAATGAGGAAAAACTGTGACAGCAAGGTAGGATTAGATACCTTGGGTATTAGAACTAGCATAGTATCATTCAGACATGCTGGACTCTCTTCCCCCTGATAATGCCAAGCACAACTCTTGTTACTGCATCGCCATAGATATCCTAGTGTCTTTGGAAAAGGTGAGCCGGAAATCCATCAGGCCCCGGTGCCTTGGTCGGGAACATCTGGAATAGTGACGTTTTCACTTCCTTCTCAACATATGGCGCCATTAGGACTTCGTTCATCGCATGCGTAACTTTGGCGGGGACATGCTGGAGCACTTCGTCTACCCCGTGTGTACCTTATGACATGTAAAGATCCTTATAGAACTGTAGCGCTAGCTGCTGCATCTCCGTCATGTCCTTAGTCAGCTGACCATCGGCTCGTTGTAGAGCCTTAATTAGATTCTTCCTCCTCCTCATGGAAGCACGCATGTGAAAAAAATGGGTATTTCGGTCGCCCGCGAAAAGCCACTCCACACGAGATCTCTGTCTCCACATTAGCTCTTCATGCATGTAAAGTTCAATTAGCCTATCATTAATCTTGATCTCGGCATGAGACGGTCCAACTCTCTGTACATCACTACTGAGCCGTTCCAGCTCTTTTTTTAACCTCCTGATCTCAGCACATCCACTTCCAAAGCTGGCTTTAGAACAATCTCCCAAGTTATGTGATAGTGCATCTAGTTTAGCTCTAGCTTCAGTGGCCGTTAAACTGTGTCCAGCTGGCTCCCAGGCAGCAAGTATGATGGGTTTCAATTCTGAGTGGGTGTTCCACATTACCTCATAGCAAAAACGCTTCTCTTCTTTATCGTCGGGCACCCTCAGGGCCAATTGTAGCAAGATGGGGGAGTGGTCAGATGTGGTGGTGTTGAGATATTCCACCATTGCACTAGGAAATTGTTCGCACCAGTCGACCGATCCAAGCGCCCTATCCAGCCGAACACGCGTATATGTACCCCTAGTCACTTTATTATCATAGGTCCAGCTTGTGCCTGTAAAGCCAAGATCAGTTAATCCGCACACGTCCACTGTGTCACGAAAGCCTTGAATATGTGATTGACTCCTAGAGCCAATGCCATCATCCTCGTCCTGCTTCAGAACCTCGTTAAAATCCCCCATGCAAACCCAAGGGAGATCCTGTAGGGCTGCAAGGTTCCTCATCATGTTCCACGTTTGATGACGTAATGAGTTTGGGCCTCCCCGTACAAGCAAGAGAATCTCCACGGGTCGCCCCCAAGCATGATATTTTAACATCAATGTGATATCTCGAGTAACCTAAAATCTCAAGCTTTATTTCATCATTCCAGAAAATCGACAATCCTCCACTTCTCCCAGAGGAGCTTACAGCAAATGAATTATCATAGCCTATAGTACTTTTTAACTTCTCTGCTCTCTCCCCGCTAATTTGGGTTTCGACGATGCAAAGTACTCTAGGGGAAAACTTTTTTGCAAGTTTGCATAGCTCTTGAACTGTCGGGGAATTGCCAATCCCGCGACAGTTCCAGCTTAAAAGATTCATTACGCCCGACGGTCCTCCGCCGGGGAGGCTGCCGATCGTGCGTCAATGTTAATTTTCCCTACTTGACCCTTCTTTGCTCCCGTGTTGCCCTTCTCAGCCTATTAAGTGGTTTTGGTGCGCTTTGGGTCCTGCTTTGGTGGCGGGCTGATGGGACCGCCGCCACACCTGAATTCCCTTTGGCTACCGAGACTAGTTCCATCCCTGTCACTTGTGTCACGATTGTCGGTAGAATGGCTTCAGAAGAGTGCTTGCGGCTATGATAGAGATCATTCGATGTGCCATCCATCCATTTCTTCGACCACTCGACATCCCCATTCGCTCCCTCTGATGCCGCTGCACCCGAACTCTTCGGCTGTTGTTGCCTATTGTAAGTGCATCTAGTGCCCCTTAGTGATTTTGGTGTATTGAAGACTTATATGTTAAGGGACTAATATGTTTGTGAGTATACACAGGCTCTATAAGTCAATGAGGAGTTTGTTGTTTATAGTAAAAGTCGACCCCTAAAAATGAATGACTTCGGCTGAAGACTTTGGTTCTCCTGAAGACTTTGAAAGTGAAGAAATTGGTGTGACCTTGAAGCCTTTGATATTCATGCGAGGAATCTGAAGCGTGAAGAGTTTTGTTTTCGTAGTTTCATTTTCTTCTTCTTGAGTCATAGGAAACACCGTACTGTTAAAGGGGGTCAAGGTAATACTACGGAAACTGATTTCCAAGTTATGCTCATCTCAAAATCCTACACCTACCCAATCCATAGAGTGAAGCCATTGGAAATCTCATATCAGTTCAGTCAATTTCTTCAGTGACAGAGACGAAGATCTTCTGGTCTCTATGGAATTTGTTTTGACTGAGGAGTTAGGAATTCGATAGTGTGAATTGCCTACACAGTGAGGAACATGATAGCCCTGAGGAATTCGAACCTCAAATCCGACCGTTGTTGTGCCACGCGCCAGTTGTCCAAAATATCCTACCACCTAACGGTCATATCAGACAAGGGCATTTATGTCTTATCATGTTGGGGTGCTCCCTAGGCTATAAATAGCCGCCCCCTACAACCACTAGCTGGTTGGCTGCTCCGAGAGAAACTGACACTTGTCATTTGAGAGCATCCCATCCTCCGAGGACTTTGAGCGAAAATCATCAAGTGAGGAAAACCCAAATCCAAAACACAAACCTACAAAACCTAAAGTGATTGAGCATCTCTGAAGTGATTGTTCCTGTGTGCAACCGATGCTTGTTACCTTTCAGGACTGGGTATCCTCCAGATGGTTAGGCGTCATGGTCTAAGAATCCAAGAGGAATTCTGGATTGCCGAGTGACCAAGTCTGTGAAGGGTTGGAAGTCACCTATGAAGACTTACCACTACTGTTGGGCGAGGTCTGTGTGATCTTAGCTCAAGGAGAATACGGTGAGGACTGTGTGTCCCGGACTGTGTGTCCTCGAGTTTAAATACCCAGCCGCTCCAACCAGACGTAGAACTCCCACAGCAGTTGGAACTGGTCTACCAAATCATTGTCTTCACCAAGCCTACTGGTTCTATTTCCTCAACCCTTTCATTTCCTCAGTTATGTGTTGATGAACCTGATTATTACTATTTGAAGACTTTGACTGAAGTCTTTCTCTAATTCATCAATCCTATTTCTTTAGTCTGTTTTGTCTTCATCCTGATTATCCTGTGTTTACGCTTTATATACTCTGTGTTTGTCTTTCATTTCATCATGATGACTATGCTGTTACTCTGTTATGCTTATACCTGAGTACTTATTCCGCTGCAAGTAGTTCTTTACTTAGGAATTTCCTCACCTGAAAATCCTCACTAAAGAATTCATAAAAATCACGTATTCACCCCCGCCCCCCTCTAGTCGACGTAACTCACTTTCAATTAGTATCAGAGAAATGTACTCCCTTGTTCTGTGTGATTTTGGTTTAACCGCTTGGAGTTTTAGTTATGTCGACTGTAGGTATGATCAAGGTCTCGGCTGGGTGTCCTGCCTTTGATGGGACGGACTACCCCTACTATAAGAACAAGATGCGTCTGCATCTTGAGGCAATTGATAACGATCTCTGGTACATTGTGGAAAATGCCGTTCCCTCAGTCACTCCGTCTCTGAATGCTACTGATGTGAAGAGATCCAAACAACTCGATTCTCAAGCGAAGAATATCATATGTGGCCATCTGAGCAAAGGTCAGTACGCTAGAGTGAGTGCACTGGAAACTGATAAGATGATTTGTGACAGGCTGTCCAAGGTCAACGAAGGAGTCTCAACTCAACATGACTCCCGAGTTGACGTTCTTCGCAATCTCTTCAACCGCTTCAAAAGACTCGACAACGAAAATGTTCAGCAAACCTTCGATCGCCTCACTGACATCTCAATGAGCATCAAGCACTTGGTGCCACTGACATCACTGATCATGAGGTGGTGAAGAAATTGCTGAGATCGCTTGATACCTCATTCGATACCCTCGCACTGATGATTCAAGAACGGGCAGATTACAAGTCACTTGATCCCGTTGATATCCTCGAGAGGCTAAATACTCATGAGTTTCAGCTTGCTGAGAAGAGAGATCTCTATGGACCGAGCTACGGAAGATCACGAGCACTGAAGGCCAAGGTAGTATCTGAGTCCGAAGCTAAAGATTCTGGTAGCAGGCTTGGTGATCCTGAAGATTTGAGCCAGGAGCTAGCAATGCTCGTCAGGAAATTCCAGAAGTTCTCTCACCACGGTCGCTTTGGGAAGTCTTCAAGAAATGATGATTCCTCATCCCGTGACTAAAAAAAGAGAACTTGCCACAAATGCAAGAAACTTGGTCGCTACATGTCTGATTTTCCTCTGTGGGAAAAGGAATCAAAGAAGAAGAAGTACAAAGATGACGATTTTGATGACTCAAAGAACAAGAAGAAATCTTCAAAGTCTTCATCATCAAAATCTTCAAAGTCTTCATCTCACAGGAAGAGCAGTTCCAAGAAGGCCCAGGCATTCATTGGCAAGGAAATGGACTCTGAAGCTGAATCTGAGGAAAATGTGGAAGAGGAGGAATCTGACTCTGGTGTGGCTAGCCTAGCCCTAGCCACTTCTTACGACAGCAAGTTCATCTTCAACACTGAAGAAAACGACTTCCCCGACTCTGCTGACAAGAGCGTCAATGACTATGCTCCCACCTATTGCTTCATGGCAAAAAGTGCCAAGGTACTCAAACATTCCCCCTCTGACTCTAGTGAGGATGAATCTGATGACGATCTCAAGCCTAGCTATTCAAAACTTGCTAAAATTGTTGTTAAACAACAGAAGGCTTTAGAAAAGATTCAAAATCAACTAGACAGAAGCGATGACCTGTTGGGTGAGGAATTGAATCGAACTAAGACTCTGATAGATAATCTTTAGAGACTTCAAACTCGGTTTGAAAACCTTCAAAATCATCATAACACTCTCTTAACTGATCATGAAAATCTTTCTTATGACTTTCTTCAGAGAAAGCAAGATCTTGAAAAGTTAAAAGCGAGTTATGAAGATCTTCAGAAGGAAAAAGATTCATTGCTTGCTCAACAGATCAGTTCCGCTCAGGAAGAATTTATTCCACCATGTATGAAATGCATTGAGTGTGAATCTGCTAATTTGTCACCTGAATGTTCAAATGCTTCTATTGCTGCAAATTCTTCAACTGTCTCTGTGGTTACAGATTCCTCATCTGAGGATACCACATGTATCACTAACGATAATGCAGGGATGAGGGAATTGTATGTGACAGGCATTTACAAAAGCCTCAAAGGGCATCAGACTCTATGTGATGTGCTCAAAAAGTAGATCTTGAATAGGAACCCTAGGAAAGAGGGTATTGCCTTTGAGAGGAAACTCAATGCTGATGGGACCTACTGGAAACCTGAGCAGTATCCCAAAACCTCATGGGTTGCTGCGAAAGGACCTCCTGTAGATCCATGCACTTTATCTGGCTTTACCTCTAATTCTTCATATTCCTCTGATGAGTCATTTGACTCCAACTATAAACTGTTTAAGAATCAGCATGGTGAAGTATTTGCTCGATATGTTGGAACTAACTGCAGGAACGGTCCCCCTATGAAGAAAATCTGGGTTCCTAAAATATGCCTTGAAATCCTTCAGGTGAATGTCATCATGACACCACCAATGAAGAATAGGAACCCCAGATCAAATTCTTCATATGGACCAAATTCTTCTTATGGATCCAAGTCCTCTTATGGACCATATTCTTCATATGGATCAAATTCCTCAC
This sequence comes from Triticum aestivum, assembly GCF_018294505.1. Classification (NCBI taxonomy): domain Eukaryota; kingdom Viridiplantae; phylum Streptophyta; class Magnoliopsida; order Poales; family Poaceae; genus Triticum; species Triticum aestivum. Next base: position 380,150,812 of record NC_057801.1, read on the forward strand.
ATGGATCAAAATCCTCATATGAACATCATCGTGCTAACACTTCTGTTTCGTAGGAAAATCTAAAGGCTATGAATATGTGCATTATTCTTCAAATCATTATGTTCATAAGTCCTCAAAGAGTTTCTCTGCTTATGCATATGCTTATCCTAACCACTCTTCTGTGAAATGAAGTGCACTGGCTTGAATGCCATCCCTTTCTTATAGAGCTCGCAGAATGATGAATTCTTTGTCACCCCTCCAGATGTGTGTGGTGAAGAAAAAGAACTAATCTCTTATGCAGGGTCAAGTCTCCAGATGAACTTACTCGTCTGAAGAATTTGCTAGAGACCTGAATGTGCTTGAAAGGACGCAAGCTAATCATGAAGAAATGAATCATTCATTTCTCACGTCCTCATATTGCTATATCTACTGTTGATGAAATTGATATCATATTCTTCACTGATGAAGTATATGGGTTCGTAAGTTGCACTAATTCATCTGCAGGATGAACAACCCAAAGCTACTGAGTGGGTCCTTGACAGTGGATGTACAAATCACATGACAGGTGACAGGAACTTTTTGATGGACACTGATTTGTCACCATCTCATCTGAAGCATATCACCAACACTGACAAAGGCAAAAGCAAGGTATTGGGTCTAGGTAAGGTTGCAATCTCAAAGGATAAAGACATGGACAAGGTCATGCTTGTTGAGTCCTTAGGATTCAATCTTATGTCTGTCTCAGTGCTTTGTGATCTTGATATGGTTGTTGTCTTCGGCAAATTTCGTTGCCTTGCGCTAATGGAATCTGACAACTCCAAAGTCTTTGAAGGCTTTAGGAAAGGAGACTTGTATATTGTTGATTTCTCTCTAGGACCACAGCCTCCCACATGTCTACTTGCAAAAGCTTCAGAATGCTAGTTATGACATCGACGACTTGGTCATGCTGGGTTGAGGACCTTGCATACACTCGCGAAGAAGAAGCATGTCATTGGCATCAAGGGTGTCAAATTCCTCAAAGATCATCTTTGTGGGGCTTGCGAGGCTGGAAAGATTACCAGAGCCAAGCATACCTCAAAGACTATCATGACCACTTCTCGTCCCTTTGAATTACATCATATGGATCTCTTTGGCCCTACTCATTATGCCATGTTCTCTAGTTCTGCATCATTATATGGCTTTGTCATAGTTGATGACTATTCTCGTTACACGTGGGTGCATATCATCACTTACAAAAATGAAGTGCAGGAAGTCTTTAGACGATTTTCCTCAAGGGCTTCCACTAACTTCGGTGTGAAGATCAAGCATATTAAGAGTGATAATGGAACCGAGTTCAAGAACACTGGCCTCGATGAATATCTTGACATGCTTGGTATTACTCACGAATTGTCTGCTCCTTATACTCCTCAGCAGAATGGCGTCGTGGAGCGCAAGAACAGGACTCTTGTTGAGATGGCTCGCACCATGCTTGATGAATACAAGACACCTCAGTGCTTCTGGCCTGAAGCAATTGATACTGCGTGCCACATCATCAATAGGGTATATCTTCACAAATTTTTCAAAAAGACCTCATATGAACTCCTCACTGACAAGAAACCCAATGCAAGCTATTTCAAAGTCTTTGGTGCTAAATGCTGGATTAGAGATCCTCACCATCACTCTAAATTTGCACCGAAAGCACATGAGGGTTTTATGCTTGTTTACGAAAAGGACTTGCACACCTACAGAGTCTTCAACACCAATCATCACAAGGTTGTTGAAACTGTAGGTGTGCGGTTTGATGAAACTAATGGCTCGCAAAGAGAGCACCTACCTCCTATGCTAGATGAAATGTCACCTGAGGAATCCATCAAGTTCAAAGCTACTGAGGATGTCATCCCTACCGAAGAATCTGCTGAAGAAGTCATTCTTGATCGTGAAGAAAATCACGTTGGTGCTGCTGAAGAAACTGCTGGGCCTAAGCAAAGTCGTCAACCTGCACATCCTCGCATTGCAAACGAAGTGCAAATTGAGAAGATCATCGATGACATCGAAGCACCAGGTACCCTCACGCTCTCAAAAGCTTCACATTTATCTAACTTTTGTGGGCATTTTGCATTTGTCTCTATCACAGAGCCCACTAAAGTTTTTTTTGACTCTACACAGTAGGGAAAAACCCCAATGTAATTTTTATATTATTATTAAAAAAGGACAAATACAAAAAGGTTCCACTATACATAAGGCTTGAGATAAGCCAGAAGAGCAAAAAAAGGAAAGAAAAACAAGGAAAAACTAGCTACTAAGATTACAACACAAGATTATCAAGCCAAGAATAGTAGGCTCCAGCATAGCTCTTCTTAATTCGAAATCTGAGTAGGTTGAGCTCCTCCAAGAAGATAGCTTTTCACCTCTGAATGCTAGGTTGAATTGCTTGGAAGATCAAGTTGTTTCTGGAGATCCAGATAGCCCAAGAAGCAAGGATGATTATTTCCATGAAGAAAGGCACATGAAGTTTCTGCTTTTGATCAAGAAAAGCTTCCAGTACTGAAACATTTGCCTGTCTTGAAGGGCATATCAGGTCCCAACACTGTGCTGCAAAAGGACAGGTCCAGAAAATATGCTGGAGAGTTTCCTCCTGTGGGCAATTGTTGACAGCACAGTTATATTTGTCCAGATGAAAAGTTTTCCTTCTCAGAAGATTTCTAGTATTGAGCATGTCATGAAGTTGTCTCCAAAAAAACACCTTGTGTTTTGGCTGACAGGAGCTGTTCCAGATCCAGTTGAATTGTTGTGGCACAATTTTAACTCCCATCATAACTTTATATGCCTTAGCAACTGAAAATTGCTCATTTCCCCAATGTAACTCTAGGTGTCAGTGCAATCAAGTGTATCAATGGCCCTTAAAGCAATGCAAATGTCTTCCATAGCTTCAAATTCCTGGAAAGCTTGCACAGTCAGGGGTAAATGAAACAGATCCTCCAAGTATTCAGTTTGGATAATGGTGTGGACAGTAGCAGCCTTGTTTTTCACAAAAGAGAATAAGTGAGGAAACATGTCTTGCAAACAAGCTGAGTGCCAAAGATCAGTCCAAAAAATGCACTCTTGCCATCACCTATGTTGCATCTGGCCAAGGACGTATAGTTATCAATAAGCTTAAGGTTTGCCTTCCACCAGAAGGATCCAATCCAGCTGTTACCAGGCAGTGAATCATTGTTGTAATATGATTCCCAAATCAAGTTGACCCAAGGAATATTGTGCCTATTATAGAACTTGTGCAGGTTCTTAAGTAGCAGGGTAGTATTCTGAACAAAGATATCCATCACCCCCAAACCACCCTGATTTTTAGGTCTGCAAACAGTGCTCCATGCCACCATGGTGGGCCTATGGTCCTCCAGGTCAGGGCCTCTCCAAAGGAAATGCCTCAAATACTTGATGGCTTGAGTTTTGATAGTGACAGGCACATCAAGGCATCCCATGAGATAGATCAACATAGAATTTAGGACAGATTTCACCAGCAGCAATCTCCCAGCCATTGTCATGAAGGAGGACAAACCCACAAGCTTCTTATGCAGTCTTGTGACAAGAGGGAAGCATTGCTCAACAATAGTCTTATGAAAACCTAAGAGTGCTCCCAAATATTGAATTTGGAAAGATTCCTTCTTGCAGTGAAAAGTATTTATCAAAATCTCCACCTTCTCTTATGGCACATTTATTGGAATCATACTTGATCTATTATAGTTTACTTTAAGGCCAGTGGCATCTGCAAAAGTATTGAGAAGGGCTTTGAGACAATGTAATTGCTTGGCATCTGCTTGGAGGAGAACCAGGGTGTCATCAGCATACTAGACAATTGGAAAATCAGGGCATGACTCCACTTGCAAGGGAGAGGTTAGTAAACCCAGGTGCATGGCGTTATTTAGGACTGATTGTAGTAGGTCTGCAACAAGCACAAAAAGAAGAGGGGACAAAGGTTCCCCCTGCCTGACACCTCTAAGGCAATAAAACTTTTTGCCAGGAACACCATTTAGCAAGATAGCAGATGAAGCAGAAGTGAACAGCATATTGATCGATGTAATCCATCTGTCCCCAAAACCTTTGGCCTTTAAAATCCAACATGCGAGATGAATTGCATCAATTCGATCTCAACAATGTGTGGGAGCTTGTCAAGCGACCAGACCCAGGAAAGCCCAACATCATCGGTACCAAATGGATCTACCGCAACAAACAAGATGAAAATGGCCTCGTGGTGAGGAATAAGGCTCGTCTTGTAGCTCAAGGCTACACACAGGTTGAAGGAATTGATTTCAATGAAACTTTTGCACCTATTGCTAGACTTGAGGCTATTCGCATATTGCTTGCTTATGCTAACCATCATAATATCATCTTACAACAAATGGATGTGAAAATTGCATTCCTCAATGGTAAGCTTGAGGAAGAAGTATATGTTGCTCAACCACCAGCTTTTCAGGATACAAAATTTCCAGATCACGTCTACAGACTCAACAAGGCCCTCTATGTCCTCAAGCAAGCGCCTCGGGCGTGGTATGACACACTGAAGGAATTCCTCATGAAGAAAGGCTTCAAACCTGGTTCACTTGACCCAAATCTTTTCACCAAAACATACGATGATGAATTATTCGTGTGCCAAATATATGTTGATGATATTATCTTTGGCTGTACTAACCAACATTACAGTGATGAATTTGCCTATATGATGAGTGAAGAATATCAAATGTCTATCTGGGAGAATTGAAATTCTTCTTAGGTCTTCAGATTCGTCAACAATACAATGGCATATTCATATCTCCGGAGAAATACCTCAAGGATGTGTTGAGGAAATTCGGCATGCAAGATTGCAAAGGCGTCAAAATTCCTATGCCCACAAATGGCCATCTATGCACTGATGAAAATGGTAAAGACTTCGATCAAAAGGTATAACACTCCATGATTGGCTCTTTATTGTACCTATGTGCATCTAGGCTGGATATTATGCTTAGTGTTTGCATGTGTGCCCGATTTCAAGCTACACCAAAGGAACCACACCATAAGGCTGTGAAGCCTATTCTTCTATATCTAGATCACACACCAACACTTTGGATTATGGTATCCCAAGGGCTCTTCCTTTGATCTCATTGGATATTCAGACTCTGACTATGCTGGCGATCGGGTGGACCGCAAGTCAACGTCAGGCACATGTCATTTCCTTGGACGATCCTTGGTATGTTGGTCCTCGAAGAAACAGAACTGCGTATCACTCTCCACTGCAGAAGCTGAGTACATTGCTGCTGGATCTTGCTGTGCTCAATTACTATGGATGACGCAAACACTCAAGGGCTATGGCATCAATGTGAAGAACGTGCCACTCTACTGTGACAATGAGAGTGCTATCAAGATTGCTCACAACCCAGTTCAGCACTCGAAGACAAAGCACATCCAGATTCGTCATCATTTTTTTCGTGACCATGTGTTGAAGGGTGACATCTCCATCGACCACGCAAGTACTGAAGACCAGCTGGCCGATATCATCACTAAGCCCTTGGATGAGAAGAGATTTAGCAAGTTGTGGTGTGAGCTAAATATCCTAGAATCTTCGAATGTTATTTGAGAAGGACACACATCCTAACACTTATGCTGACTTAATGACTTAGATGTGCAACACACGAAGTAACGTTTTTTTGAACCAATGAATACTAACCCTCTAAGTGTGAACAAATTAATGAAGAAATTGATTCTCAGAACCCTACGAGAATTGTACGCGGTGTCTGAAATCAGCCTTCTTATACGGTGGGTTACGCCACCAACCAATGTTGAAAATCTTCAATTTGAGTTTTTCTTCATTTTTGAAATTCCTCAGTTTTTCAAATTCTTCAACTTTTCATTATCTTCACTCTTTCCGTCGTTGTTCTTCATGGACTATATATATATATATATATATATATATATATATATATATATATATATATATATATATATATATATATATATATATGTATATCTGTGTGTGTGTGTGTGTGTCTGTGTGTGTGTGTGTGTGTGTGTGAGTTTATGTCCTCAAAAGCATTCACTTATTGCTAATTCTTCAAGTTGTTTTTTCTGCTAAGAGAATGTGATCGGACCCTTATCCCCCTCCATGCTAAAGTCAACCCACTCTGTTCACAAATTCTTCATGTGCGTTCTATTTGAAACTCGTTCAAATTCTTCATAGTGTCCTTGTCAGCTGAAGAAATTGCGAACGACACTTTAAAATATTCCTATCTGAATTTTTGGCTTTTGCCGCTCAAATCGTTACACATTCCACGGAACACTTATCTATTCACCCACGATCTCCACCTCTCAGTACGTGGGTGACACATGTCGCGTGAATGAGAAAGGTCTGGGGCACGTTCGTCCAATTTCCTCGGGCGAACGGTTTTTCACCTCAGCTATAAATACCCCCTCCCCTCCTCACTTTGTTTTTACTCCGCTCGACCTCACTCCCTCGCTCGAGCTTCTCAAAACCTAGCGCCGCCGCTACCTCCATCGTCACCGGTGAGGAAGAGCTTCACTACCTCGACATCGTCGTTGTCGTACTCACGCCGGCCGCGAAAATCTTCCCTCCGCCTCCGCCGTAGACGTCTTCCTCCGCCAAGTTAGGGCGTGGAAGATCCGAGCCGACAAACTTCTAAATCTACACCTCTTGTTTGTCGTGTTCTTCACCAAGGGTAATTAAAGTTACTTTTACCGCATTTATTCTACTAATGATTTTCATCAGATCTCTAAAAGGTGTTTATTCTTCAACCTCCACACTCTAAACACCTAGCACATATCTTCAGTTCTTGATCTGTTTCTCTAAGTGATGTTTTTCTTCATAATTCCTCAATTGTGTGAATCTAACAATCCGCACAACTCTGGAACCTAAGTCAATGAACGCTTAGGGAAATTCTCCAAGACACATCTGGTCAATTTCCTCAAACTTGTTCAATTTACAAAAACTTCTGAGAACGCATATGACCTCTCCAAATTCTTCGCACCTATACTTTGTTCACAGGTACACATGTCTGCTGCTGAATCACTAGGTTCTCATAAACTTAACTCATTTGTAGCGTTCCTCAAAGAAAAGCTGCATACTTCTTCAAAGAACTCAATTGTGCAAATTCCTCAGCTGAAGAAAATGGCAGATGGTAAAAGGCCTCAGTAAGGAGGAAAGAAGCTTAAAGTCAACACTGCCTTTGAGATCCCTGATGACATCTATGCAGGGTACTGCATGCCTGATGAGGCAACTCATGGCAAGGAAACAAAGAATGAGCGCAAGGTGCGCATACAGAGGATTGAAAGAACATGGGCAAGAGAATGGAGGGAGTACAGATATGTTACTGCCAAATACATGAAGAAATTCACTCTTAACCCTCCATGCTCAAGACCTCCTCTGGCACCTGGCAAAAGAGCTGATACAACAAGCCTTAAACATGGTGAGGATTATGCTGATGAATGGGCCAGGCGGCAAGCTAAGTTGGCCAAGCAGGCCAAAGAAGTAGTGAAGAAATTTAATGAGGATTCTGCAACTGCCGCTGCCGCTACTGAGGCTTCTTCAAGCAAGAAGGCTATGCCAAAGAAGCCAGCCAAGAAACCAACTTCCTCAGCAATGCCCTCATGGCCAAGTTCTTCTTCAATGCCCTCGCGGCCAAACTCCTCAGTGCCACCAAGGCAAATTCCTCAAGCTGCCCCAGTCCCTCAAGCTACGCAAATTCCTCGGGCTTCAAAACCCTCAGCTCCTCCGGCAAAGTCCTCAGCGCCTGTGCATCTCGCCACGTGCCAAAGGACCACTGGCATATCAACTGCCTCAGGAGCTTCAGCAAGTTCTTCAGCTCACCCTTCATCAATCGGTCCCACACTGCTGAAGACCAAGGCCACTGCTGGACGAGGCACTAGACCAAGTCCTCACAAGAAGCAGGTGGTCTTTCAAACTCCATCAGATGATGAGGCCGATGATGATGAATTAGCTGATATCATCAAGGACAAGCAGTAGCGGGCCGCTAGAGCCAAAGGGAGTGATGTGCCCCTTCTACTGGATCCGAAGAAGATCCTGGACAAAGATCCAAATGCTCCAATGCCAGAGCTGTCCCTCACTCCTGGACAAAGTCACTTGGTGACGGCGTTCATAGCTGAAGAGAAATGGAAATATGATCAAGCCAGAGTGGCTAAGAAAGCGCAGTACAAGAAGCAGCGCTACCTAAAGGACAATGTCCTCGGCCTATTGCCTGAACAACTACTCGCTCTGCAAGCTGATATCAAAAAGCTCAGGGATTAATTTGACGCCTACAAGGTAGAATGGCAGGATGCCAAAGTCAGATTCGTCAAGCTGACGAAGAAATTCACTTCAAGTCCTGCTGCTCCTATGCTCATTGAAGTCATTCCGGTTGAAGCATCTGCACAAGGCACAGAAGGAAATGCCAGCACTGCTGATGAAAATCAGGCTGCTGATGAAACTGCAAGTACTAGGCTGCTGAAGAAATTCCAGCATCTGAAGAAACTGCCAGGGCCACCTCTAGTGTTGCGCCTGAAGAATCTGCCAGGCTAGCTGAAGACTCTATTGATGCGCCTGAAGAAATTGCTTAAGACAGGCCAACTGCATCAGTTGTGCCTGAAGAAATTGAGCCTACTCCCATGGATCCGCCAGCACCAACACCAAGCCTAATTCTTCCTTCTGCTTTGGAAGTGAAGAAAACCAAAGCAGCGGAGCGAGCTGCTCTGAAGAAGAGGAAAGCATCAGCTGCCTCAGAATCTTCTTCCCCCAAGAAGGCGAAGATTTTAACAAGTTCAATTGACAATCCCATTGATGATGTTCCTCTTGCAAGCATGCCATCAAAGGAACTTGTTCCTTATGGTGAAGAATATCAGATTCCTGAAGAATCTGCCGAAGAAGATCCCTCTACTGCTTCCACAGAGCAGATGGATGAAGAAATTGAAGTTGAGACTTTCACTTCAACTCCTCAAGTATCATCGCCAATGCCTCAGTTTACTGCTAAAGAGGCCGGCGTTGAAGAAATGGAAGTGGATGAGGATGTGGACATTGGCTACACTACTCCAGTAATGAACGATGATTTTTGGGATAGTCAAGACCCCAACTCTCCTCTGTTCACACCACTACAACAAATTCCTCAGTCCCCAGCACCAACAGAAGTTCAGATGGGCTCTGAAGAAATACACACTGCCCCTTCCATTCATGAAGAAATTCTAGCCACTAGTGCTGATGGAAATGCTGCTGAAGAAATGGAGGCCCAGGCTGCAAATGAAGTAGAAACTGAAATTCTGCACTGACATATGCGATTGGAATGAAGAACTTATTCTTCAATTCTATGCGACGCTGCACATCACTGGTGATGCTGAAGATGTGAACTCATGGGTGTTGGACTAGATGACAGAGAACACACACTATGAGGCACCAGCCACTGAATGGCTTCATGCCATGCCAGTCAGTCCTCCCCCAGAAGGTGCACATCTCATCTACTCTGAAACTGAACTGTCAGATCACTTCATGCTAGTGTTGATGAAGCCGTTGAAGCCTGGTCAAGCCTCAAGGACAAAATTCCTTGTGAATGAATTGCAATATGTGCCAAGGAATGTCTACCCCATCCTGACGAACATATTGAGTCCAATCAAAGGCCATGATTCTAATTATGAAGAAGTCGTTGGCATCATGAAGAATCTGCTTTTCAATATCATGCACGGTATTCCCGTGAACTACCATGACTTCTTCATGAGAACTTTGGCAAACATTGCAATATCCCCATTTGACTTGAAGCCTTATGCTCCTTGGATTATGAGATTCATCAGATCAAGGTCTTCACTCAACTACAAAGCTGATACACTCAACCATGGAAGCTACTTGCCCCCAATTGAAGTCCTCAAGCGGACATTTTCCTCAGCTGATGAAAAGGGCAAGGCCACTGCTATTATTGATGAGGGCATTCGACCATTGGATGGACAGGTTCGCAAAGCTACTTCATATTCCACCAATGATGACTCTGCTACTCATGATTCTGCCGCTAATGCATCAAAGCAAAGTCCTCAGGCAACAGCTCAAGGGTGATGACTGATCGTGAGCTTCTCCTCAGTCTTCATCAAAAGGTGGATCACAATCACAAATGGGTAAAATGTCAGTTTGGTTCAATTCTTCACAACATGACCGCCACATATAATCTAGTGAAGAAGAACCATTACTACCTCAATGAAGTTTTTGATCGCACCTGGGCTATAATGTCTCACCTTTACGATGATGAAGATCTCAAGCAGATGGGCTTCAAGTAGGACTTCGGCTAGTCTAAGCCTCCTCCAAAGAAATTTAGGAAGGTTGAAGTTCCTCCTCTGGTGCCCAGTTCATATTCCTCATCCCGCAATACTGATGAAATTAAAGATCTGGACGACACTGCGGTAGGCCCTACTCCAACAAACGACCGCAACAACACTGACGCTCCTCCATCGACTTCGTGATGAAATTCTTCAGGGGCGTTAGTCCTCACTTATCATCCCTTTTGGTCATTTGATGACAAAGGGGGAGAAATTTGAGTTAGTCTTCAAGCGGGTCTATATATATGGGCATTTTATTGTTAAGTTACAACTCTCACTCTTCTAAAGCTTTTGTTGTATGAGTTGTAAACTTAAGTCCGATAGTGACCTGATCCTTTTGCTCTGTTTTTCTGCATGCTATTTCCTCATTAATGTTATGCACGCATGCTGAATTACATCAGTCACCATATTTCATCATGCATTTCAAATTCTTCATTTCATATGTTAAATGCGTGTATGAATTACAAGATATAGGGGGAGATCTCCATGATTCTACTCTTCAAATGTGCATTGCTTCAAAAGCAAATTATTCACTATGCACATCCTCAGGGGGAGTTCTTCTATATCTTGCAATCAAATTCCTCAATTATGAGCACTTTAAATTCATATGTCTATCCCCTTTGAAAACTTATCCTATATTGTCATCAATCACCAAAAAGGGGGAGATTGTAAGTGCATTTAGTGCCCCTTAGTGATTTTGGTGTATTGAAGACTTATAGGTTAAGGGGCTAATATGTTTGTGAGTGTACACAAGCTCTATAAGTCAATGAGGAATTTGATATTGACAGTAAAAGTCGACCCCTAAAAATGAATGTCTTCGGCTGAAGATTTCGGTTCTCCTGAAGGCTTTGAATGTGGAGAAATTGGTGTGACCTTGAAGACTTCGATATTCATGCGAGGAATCTGAAGCGTGAAGACTTTTGTTTTCGTAGTTTCATTTTATTCTTCTTGAGTCATGGGAAACACCGTACTGTTAAAGGGGGTCGAGGTAATACTAAGGAATCTGATTTCCAAGTGATGCTCATCTCAAAATTCTACACCTACCCAATCCTTCAAGCGAAGCCATTGGAAATCTCATATCAGTTCAGTCAATTTATTCAATGACAGAGACGAAGATCTTCTGGTCTCTAAGGAATTTGTTCTGACTGAGTTAGGAATTCGCAAGTGCGAATTGCCTACACAGTGAGGAACATGATAGCCCTGAGGAATTCGAACCTCAAATCCGACCGTTGTTGTGCCATGCGCCAGCTGTCCAAAATATCCTACCACCTAACGGTCATATCAGACAAGGGCATTTATGTCTTATCATGTCGGGCTGCTCCCTAGGCTATAAATAGCCGCCCCTACAACCACTAGCTGGTTGACTGCTCCGAGAGAAACTGACACTTGTCATTTGAGAGCATCCCATCCTCCGAGGACTTTGAGCGAAAATCATCAAGTGAGGAAAACCCAAATCCCAAACCCAAACCTACAAAACCCAAAGTGATTGAGCATCATTGAAGAGATTGTTCCTATGTGGAACCCACGCTTGTTACCTTTGAGGACTGTATATCCTCCCGACGGTTAGGCGTCATGGTCTGAGCACCCAAGAGGAATTCTGGATTGCCGAGTGACCAAGTCTGTGAAGGTTTGGAAGTCATCTGTGAAGACTTACCACTACTGTTGGGCGAGGTCTGTGTGATCTTAGGTCAAGGAGAATACGGTGAGCATTGTGTGTCCGGGACTGTGTGTCCTTGAGTTTAAGTACTCAGCCGCTCCAACCAGACGTACAACTGTCACAACAGTTGGAACTGGTCTACCAAATCATTGTCTTCGCCAAGCCTACTGGTTCTATTTCCTCAACCCTTTCATTTTTTCAGTTATGTGTTGATGAACCTGATCATTACTGTTTGAAGACTTTGACTGAAGACTTTCTCTAATTCCTCAATCCTATTTCTTCAGTCTGTTTTGTTGTCATCCTGCTTATCCTATGTTTACGCTTTCTGTACTCTGTGTTTGTCTTTCATTTCATCACGATGACTGTTGGGAACGTAGCAAAAATTCAAAATTTTCCTACGTGTCACCAAGATCTATCTATGGAGAGACTAGCAATGAGGGGAAGGAGAGTGCATCTACATACCCTTGTAGATCGCTAAGCGGAAGCGTTCAAGAGAATAGGGTTGAAGGAGTCGTACTCGTCGTGATCCAAATTACCGGAGATCCTAGTGCCAAACGGACGGCACCTCCGCGTTCAACACACGTACAGCCCGGTGACGTCTCCCATGCCTTGATCCAGCAAGGAGAGAGGGAAAGGTTGAGGAAGACTCCATCCAGCAGCAGCACGACGGCGTGGTGGTGGTGGAGGAGCATGGCAATCCTGCAGGGCTTCGCCAAGCACCGCGGGAGAGGAGGAGGACTTGGGAGAGGGGGGGGGGCTGCGCCAGAACTTTGGTGAAGCTCCCATGCGCCCCCCACTATACATAGGGGTGGAGGGGGCTGGTTCCTTGTCCTCCAAGTCCATTGGGGCGTTGGCAAAGGTGGGAGGAAAGAAATCCCAGCATATCCTTCCCCACCGATTGTTATCCCCCCTTTTTAGGGATCTTGATCGTATCCCTTCGGGATATGATCTTATTCCTTCTAAGGGGGAATCTTGGTGCGCCTTGACCAGGGGTGTGGGGCCTTGCCCCCACTACCCACGTTCACGTGGGTCCCCCCATGCAAGTGGGCCCCACTCCGGAACCTTCTAGAACCTTCCCGATACAATACCGAAAATTCCCGAACATTTTCCGGTGGCCAAAATAGGACTTCACATATATAAATCTTTACCTCCGGACCATTCCGGAAATCCTCGTGACGTCCTGGATCTCATCAGGGACTCCGAACAACATTCGGCAACCACATACAAACTTCCTTTATAACCCTAGCGTCATCGCACCTTAAGTGTGTAGACCCTACGGGTTCGAGAACCATGCAGACATGACCGAGACATTCTACGGTCAATAACCAACTGCGGGATCTGGATACCCATGTTGGCTCCCACATGTTCCACGATGATCTCATCGGATGAACCACAATGTCAAAGACTCAATCGATCCCTATACAATTCCCTTTGTCTAACGGTATTGTACTTGCCCGAGATTCGATCGTCGGTATACCGATACCTTGTTCAATCTCATTACCAGCAAGCCTCTTTACTCGTTCCATAACACATCATCCCGCAATCAACTCTTTGATCACATTGTGCACATTATGATGATGTCCTACCGAGTGGGGCCAGAGATACCTCTCAATCACACGGAGTGACAAATCCCAGTCTCGATTCGTGCCAACCCAACAGACACTTTCGGAGATACCTATAGTGCACCTTTATAGCCACCCAGTTACGTTGTGACGTTTGGTACACCCAAAGCATTCCTACGGTATCTGGGAGTTGCACAATCTCATGGTCTAAGGAAAAGATACTTGACATTAGAAAAGCTTTAGCATACGAATTACACGATCTCTGTGCTAGGCTTAGGATTGGGTCTTGTCCATCACATCATTCTCCTAATGATGTGATCCCGTTATCAACGACATCCAATGTCCATGGTCAGGAAACCGTAACCATCTATTGATCAACGAGCTAGTCAACTAGAGGCTTACTAGGGACATGGTGTTGTCTATGTACCCACACATGTATCTGAGTTTCCTGTCAATACAATTATAGCATGGATAATAAACGATTATCATGAAAAAGGAAATATAATATTAAATAATTTATTATTGCCTCTAGGGCATATTTCCAACAGTCTCCCACTTGCACTAGAGTCAATAATCTAGTTCACATCGCCATGTGATTAACACTCACAGGTCACATCGCCATGTGACCAACATCCAAAGAGTTTACTAGTGTCACTAAACTAGTTCACATCACCATGTGATTAAGACTCAATGAGTTCTGGGGTTTGATCATGTTTTGCTTGTGAGAGAGGTTTTAGTCAACGGGTCTGCAACATTCAGATTCGTATGTACTTCGCAAATCTCTAGGTCATATTGTAAATGCTGCTTCCACGCTCCACTTGGAGCTATTCCAAATGGTTGCTCCACTATACGTATCCGGTTTGCTACTCAAAGTCATTCGAATAGGTGTTAAAGCTTGCATCGACGTAACCCTTTACGTCGAACTCTTTATCACCTCCATAATCGAGAAACATATCCTTATTCCTCTAAGGATAATTTTGACCGCTATCTGGTGATCCACTCCTTGATCACCTTTGTACCCTCTTGCCAGATATGTAGCAAGGCACACATCAGGTGCGGTACACAGCATAGCATACTGTAGAGCCTATGTCTAAAGCATAGGGGACGACCTTCGTCCTTTCTCTCTATTCTGCCGTGGTCGAGCTTTAAGTCTTAACTTCGTACCTCACATCTCAGGCAAGAACTCCTTCTTTGACTGATCCATCTTGAACACCTTCAAGATCACGTCAAGGTATGTGCTCATTTGAAAGTACCATTTAGCATTTTTTGATCTATCCTCATAGATCTTGATGCTCAATGTTCAAGTAGCTTAATCCAGGTTTTCTATTGAAAAACACCTTTCAAATAACCCTATATGCTTTCTAGAAATTCTACATCATTTCTGATCAACAATAAGTCAACAACATATACTCACCAGAAATTCTATAGTGCTCCCACTCACTTCTTTGAAAATACAAGTTTCTCATGAACTTTGTATAAACCCAAAATCTTTGATCATCTCATCAAAGCGCACATTCCAACTCCGAGATGCTTACTCCAGTCCTTAGAAGGATCGCTGGAGCCAGCATACCTTTTAGCATCTGATTGTATCACATACAACCTTTCCTTACAAAAACTGGTAAGGAAACTCGTCTTGACATCCATCTGCCAGATTTCATAAATGCAACTAATGCTAACATGATTCCAACGGACTTAAGCATCGCTACGAATGAGAAAATCTCATCGTAGTCAACTCCTTGAACTTGTGAAAAACTCTTCGCCACAAGTCGAGCTTCATAGATGGTGACATTACCGTCCACGTCCGTCTTCTTCTTAAAGATCCATTTATCTCAATGGCTTGCCGATCATCGGGCAAGTCCACCAAAATCCATGCTTTGTTCTGATACATGGATCCTATCTCGGATTTCATGGCTTCTAACCATTTGTCGGAATTTGGGCCCACCATCGCTTCTCCATAGCTCATAGGTTCATTCTTGTCTAGCAACATCACCTTCAAGACAGGATTACTGTACCACTCTAAAGTAGTACGCATCCTTGTCACCCTACGAGGTACGGTAGTGACTTGATCCAAAAACTTCATGATCACTATCATAAGCTTCTACTTCAATTGGTGTAGGCGCTACAGGAACAACTTCCTGTGCCCTGCTACATACTTGTTGAAGTGACGGTTCAATAACCTCATCAAGTCTCCACCATCCTCCCACTCAATTTTCGAGACAAACCATTCCTCGAGAAAGGACCCGATTCAAGAAACAATCCCTATTGCTTTCGGATCTGAATTAGGAGGTATACCCAACTGTTTTGGGTGTCCTATGAAGATGCATTTTATCCGCTTTGGGTTCGAGCTTATCAACCTGAAACTTTTTCACATAAGCGTCGCAGCCCCAAACTTTTAAGAAACGACAACTTAGGTTTCTCCAAACCATAGTTCAAACGGTGTCGTCTCAACGGAATTACGTGGTGCCCTATTTTAAAGTGAATGCGGTTGTCTCTAATGCCTAACCCATGAACGATAGTGGTAATTCAATAAGAGACATCATGGTACGCACCATATCCAATAGTGTGCAACTATGAAGTTCGGACACACCATCACACTGTGGTGTTCCAGGCGGTATTAATTGTGAAACAATTTCCACAATGTCTTAATTGCGTGCCAAAGCTCGTAACTCAGATACTTATCTCTATGATCATATCATAGACATTTTATCCTCTTGTCACGATGATCTTCAACTTCACTCTGAAATTACTTGAACCATTCAATAATTCAGACTTGTGTTTCATCAAGTAAATATACTTAGTATCTACTCAAATCATCTGTGAAGTAAGAACATAACGATATCCACTGCGTGCCTTAGCACTTATTGGACTGCACACATCAAAATGTATTACTTCCAACAAGTTGCTATCTTGTTCCATCTTACTGAAAACGAGGCTTTTCAGTCATCTTGCCCATGTGGTATGATTTGCATATCTCAAGTGATTCAAAATCATGTGATTCCAAATGATCCATCTGCATGGAGTTTCTTCATGCGTATACACCAATAGACATGGTTCGCATGTCTCAAACTTTTCAAAAACGAGTGAGTCCAAAGATCCATCAACATGGAGCTTCTTCATGCGTTTTACACCAATATGACTTACATGGCAGTGCCACAAGTAAGTGGTACTATCTTATATCTTTTGGCATGAAAATGTGTATCACTACGATCGAGATTCAATAAACCATTCCTATTAGGTGCAATACCATTGAAGGTATTATTCAAATAAACAGAGTAACCATTATTCTCCTTAAATGAATAACCATATTGCGATAGATATAATCCAATCATGTCTATGCTCAACGCAAACACCAAATGACAATTATTCAGGTTGAATACTAATCTTGATGGTAGAGGGAGCATGCGATGTTTGATCACATCAAAATTGGAAACACTTCCAACACATATCGTCAGCTCTCCTTTAGCTAGTGTCCGTTTATTTCGTAGCTCTTTTATTTCGAGTTACTAACACTTAGCAACCGAACCGGTATCTTAATACCCTGGTGCTACTAGGAGTACTAGTAAAGTACACCTTAACATAATGTATATCCAATATACTTCTATCGACCTTGCCAGCCTTCTCATCTACCAAGTATCTAGGGTGATGCTGCTCCAGTGGTTGTTCCCCTTATTACAGAAGCACTTAGTCTCGGGTTTGGGTTCAACCTTGGGTTTCTTCACTAGAGCAGCAGCTGATTTGCCGTTTCATGAAGTATCCCTTCTTGCCCTTGCCCATCTTGAAACTAGTGGTTTCACCAACCATCAACAATTGAGGCTCCTTCTTGATTTCTACTTTCGCGGTGTCAAACATCGCGAATACCTCAAGGATCATCATATGTATCCCTGATATGTTATAGTTCATCACGAAGCTCTAGCAGCTTGGTGGCAATGACTTTGGAGAAACATCACTATCTCATCTGGAAGATCAACTCCCACTCGATTCAAGTGATTGTTGCACACAGACAATCTGAGCACAAGCTCATCGATTGAGCTTTCTCCCTTAGTTTGCAGGCTAAGAAAATCGTCAGAGGTCTCATACCTCTTGACGTGGGCATGAGCCTGAAATCCCAATTTCAGCCCTCGAAATATCTCATATGTTCCGCGACGTTTTGAAAACGTCTTTGGTGCCTCTACTCTAAACCATTTAACTGAACTATCACGTAGTTATCAAAACGTGTATGTCCGATGTTCGCAACATCCACAGATGACGTTTGGGGTTCTGCACACTGAGCGGTGCATTAAGGACATAAGCTTTCTACTGATCGCATAATCGCTACTATCAACTTTCAACTATGTTTTCTCTAGGAACATATCTAAACAGTGGAAGTAAAGCGCGAGCTTACGACATAATTTGCAAAGATCTTTTGACTATGTTCAGGATAATTAAGTTCATCTTATGAACTCCCACTCAGATAGACATCCCTCTTGTCATCCAAGTGATTACATGATCCGAGTCAACTAGGCCGTGTCCGATCATCACGTGAGACGGACTAGCCATCATCGGTGAACATCTTCATGTTGATCGTATCTACCATACGACTCATGCTCAACCTTTCGGTCTCTTGTTTTCCGAGGCCATGTCTGTACATGCTAGGCTTGTCAAGTTAACCTAAGTGGTTTGCGTGTGTAAATTTGGCTTACACCCGTTGTATGTGAACGTAAGAATCTGTCACACCCGATCATCACATGGTGCTTTGAAACGACGAACTTTCGCAACGGTGCACAGTTAGGGGGAACACTTTCTTGAAATTTTAATGAGGGATCATCTTATTTACTACCGTCGTCCTAAGCAAATTAGATGCATAAACATGATAAACATCACATGCAATCAAATAGTGACATGATGTGGCCAATATCATTTTGCTCCTTTTGATCTCCATCTTCGGGGCTCCATGATCATCGTCGTCACCGGCATGACACCATGATCTCCATCATCGTGTCTCCATGAAGTTGAATCGCCAACTTATTACTTCTACTACTATGGCTACCGGTTAGCAATAAAGTAAAGTAATTACATGGCGTTGTTCAATGACACGCATGTCATACAATAAATAAAGACAACTCCTATGGCTCCTGCCGGTTGTCATACTCATCAACATGCAAGTCGTGATTCCTATTACAAGAACATGATCAATCTCATACATCACATATCATTCATCACATTCTTCATGGCCATATCACATCACATAGCATACCCTGCAAAAACAAGTTAGACGTCCTCTAATTGTTGTTTGCATGTTTTACGTGGATGCTATGGGTTTCTAGAAAGAACATTTCTTACCTACGCAAAACCACAACGTGATATGCCAATTGCTATTTACCCTTCATAAGGACCCTTTTCATCGAATCCGTTCCAGCTAAAGTGGGAGAGACTGGCACTCGCTAGCCACCTTATGCACTAAGTGCATGTCAGTCGGTGGAACCTGTCTCACGTAAGTGTACATGTAAGGTCGGTCCGGGCCGCTTCATCCCACAATGCCGTCGAAACAAGATTGGACTAGTAACGGTAAGCATATTGAACAAAATCAACGCCCACAACAACTTGTGTTCTACTTGTGCATAGAAACTACGCATAGACCTAGCTCATGATGCCACCGTTGGGGAACGTAGCAAAAATTCAAAATTTTCCTACGTGTCACCAAGATCTATCTATGGAGAGACTAGGAACGAGGGGAAGGAGAGTGCATCTACATACCCTTGTAGATCGCTAAGCGGAAGCGTTCAAGAGAACGGGGTTGAAGGAGTCGTACTCGTCGTGATCCAAATCACCAGAGATCCTAGTGCCGAACGGACGGCACCTCCGCGTTCAACACACGTACAGCCCGGTGACATCTCCCATGCCTTGATCCAGCAAGGAGAGAGGGAGAGGTTGAGGAAGACTCCATCCAGCAGCAGCACGACAGCGTGGTGGTGGTGGAGGAGCATGGCAATCCTGCAGGGCTTCGCCAAGCACCGCGGGAGAGGAGGAGGACTTGGGAGAGGGGGAGGGCTGCGCCAGAATTTGGTAAAGCTCCCATGCGCCTCCCCACTATATATAGGGGTGGAGGGGGCTGATTCCTTGCCCTCCAAGTCCATTGGGGCGTTGGCAAAGGTGGGAGGAAAGAAATCCCATCATTTCCTTCCCCACCGATTGGTATCCCCCCTTTTTAGGGATCTTGATCTTATCCCTTCGGGATATGATCTTATTCCTTCTAAGGGGGAATCTTGGTGCGCCTTGACCAGGGGTGTGGGGCCTTGCCCCCACTACCCACGTTCATGTGGGTCCCCCCATGCAGGTGGGCCCCACTCCGGAACCTTCTAGAACCTTCCCGGCACAATACCGAAAATTCCCAAACATTTTTCGGTGGCCAAAATAGGACTTCCCATATATAAATCTTTACCTCCGGACCATTCCGGAACTCCTCGTGACGTCCGGGGTCTCATCCGGGACTCCGAACAACATTCGGCAACCACATACAAACTTCCTTTATAACCCTAACGTCATCGAACCTTAAGTGTGTAGACCCTACGGGTTCGGGAACCATGCAGACATGACCGAGACGTTTTACGGTCAATAACCAATAGCGGGATCTGGATACCCATGTTGGCTCCCACATGTTCCACGATGATCTCATCGGATGAACCACGATGTCGAGGACTCAATCGATCCTGTATACAATTCCCTTTTTCTAACGGTATTGTACTTGCCCGAGATTCGATCGTCGGTATACCGATACCTTGTTCAATCTCGTTACCGGCAAGTCTCTTTACTCGTTCCGTAACACATCATCCCGCGATCAACTCTTTGATCACATTGTGCACATTATGATGATGTCCTACCGAGTGGGCCCAGAGATACCTCTCCGTCACACGGAGTGACAAATCCCAGTCTCGATTCGTGCCAACCCAACAGACACTTTCGAAGATACCTGTAGTGCACCTTTATAGCCACCCAGTTACGTTGTGACGTTTGGACACCCAAAGCATTCCTACGGTATCCGGGAGTTGCACAATCTCATGGTCTAAGGAAAAGATACTTGACATTAGAAAAGCTTTAGCATACGAACTACACGATCTCTGTGCTAGGCTTAGGATGGGGTCTTGTCCATCACATCATTCTCCTAATGATGTGATCCCGTTATCAACGACATCCAATGTCCATGGTCAGGAAACCGTAAGCATCTATTGATCAATGAGCTAGTCAACTAGAGGCTTACTAGGGACATGGTGTTGTCTATGTACCCACACATGTATCTGAGTTTCCTGTCAATACAATTATAGCGTGGATAATAAATGATTATCATGAACAAGGAAATATAATAATAACTAATTTATTATTGCCTCTAGGGAATATTTCCAACAATGACTATGCTGTTACTCTATTAGTCTTATACCTGAGTACTTATTCTGCTGGAAGTAGTTCTTCACTTAGGAATTTCCTCACCCTGAAATTCCTCACTGAAGAATTCATAAAAATCGCCTATTCACCCCCCCCCCTCTAGTCGACGTAACGCACTTTCACCTATTGAACCTTCTCTTGGTAGCCGAACTGGTAGTGACCAGTGCACACAAGTTCTTGTAAACTTAGGCAGAGGGAGCATGCACCACGTCCCTGCGTTCCTTGAATTGGTGTCCCATCATGCCACACACTTGGCACCAGTCCGGAAAACTTTCATATCTCATAGCAAAAATCCCCCCCCCCCACGGATGATAGAGGTAGCCTTCTTGAGCGGGTTGCGCACATCAAGTTTAATTCTGGTCATATGGAAGTTCCCATCAAAGTCAAAGGATGAAGGTTCTGAATCCACATAGTCCCCTAGCTTTGAAGCTAGAGCCTTCACCTTGCCATGGTATGCCAGTGGAAGGTCAATGATCCGAGCCCAAACATCGAAAGTGAATAGTTCAATGGTGGAGGGCTTGGTGAAACCATCATAGGGGGCAATTGTCGGTGTCAAAACCGGTGGATCTCGGGTAGGGGGTCCCGAACTGTGCGTCTAGGCGGATGGTAACAGGAGACAAGGGACACGATGTTTTTACCCAGGTTCAGGCCCTCTCGATGGAGGTAAAACCCTACTCCTGCTTGATTAGTATTGATGATATGGGTAGTACAAGAGTTGATCTACCACGAGATCAGAGAGGCTAAACCCTAGAAGTTAGCCTATGGTATGATTGTTGTTCATCCTACGGACTAAAACTCTTCGGTTTATATAGACACGGAGAGGGCTTGGGTTACACAGAGTCGGTTACAATGGGAGGAGATCTACATATCGTATTGCCAAGCTTGCCTTCCACGCCAAGGAAAGTCCTATCCGGACACGGGATGAAGTCTTCAATCTTGTATCTTCATAGTCCGGGAGTCCGACCAAAGGTCATAGTCCGGCCATCCGGACACCCCCTAATCTAGGACTCCCTCAGTAGCCCCCGAACCAGGCTTCAATGACGATGAGTCCGGCGTGCAGATTTGTCTTCGGCATTGCAAGGCGGGTTCTTCTCCAAATCCCATATAACTGTCGAATAGTGTCCAGCTTCTGATGAATGTCACGCTCCTCGGCTTCCGCGCCCAATAATGGCC
Organism: Triticum aestivum; assembly: GCF_018294505.1. Classification (NCBI taxonomy): domain Eukaryota; kingdom Viridiplantae; phylum Streptophyta; class Magnoliopsida; order Poales; family Poaceae; genus Triticum; species Triticum aestivum. Next base: position 380,172,904 of record NC_057801.1, read on the forward strand.
ATTTTCCACGTGTCAAAAGAATTTGAAAAGACAAGGGGTCTTTTTCCATTTACCCCCTTAGCTACGCAAACGGGCCGCCTATAAAAGAGACGGGGATTTAGATCCGAATCACACCATCTTCCCTCCGCGAGCATTCATCGGAGCGCATTCGACAGAGATCCATTCTACCATGGTCGGTCGACCCAGCTCCTCCTCTCGTCCCTCCAGCCCTCGGCTCGGAGATTGGGAGAGGTGTTCCATCCCGCACAGCGAGCTAGTAGCGCTCCAAACCAAGGGGCTCCTCCCCCCAGCATACATGGTCCTAGTTCGAGCCGGGCTTGCCACCTATAATGGCGGAGAGCAGGAGGAGAGCGTCCCCAATCCCTCCAAAGGAGAGCGGGTATGCCTAGTCCCTTATTTAGTAAGAGGGCTCGGATTTCCAATTCATCCGTTTCTCCGGGGGCTCCTGGAGTTCTATGGCCTCCAGCTACACAACCTCACGCCTGCCTCTATACTGCATATAGCGGGCTTTGTAGCCCTCTACGAGCTGTTTTTGGGCATCGAGGCCCATTTTGCACTATGGAAGAAGTTGTTCTGCCTCATGCCCCGCTCTTAGGAGGGGTCAATTTATCAAGTGGGCGGAGCCGAACTATGGCGCATCACCGGGACGGGATATCTATCCGGAACCCCAAAGAAAGCATCTGAGGATTGGCCTTCAGAATGGTTTTATATAGATGATGTCTCCCTGCCGGACCCTGTAGGGATCGGCCTCCCTGAGTTCAATAATGCTCCCTTGAAGAAACGCCTGAGCTGGCGTCCACGGAGCCCTTAGAGGGAAACTGACAGGGACGTCCTTTACCTGATGAGCCGGATAAGGTTGTTAGCTCATTCCGGGCTGACCATGATCGAGGTCATGGCCACATGCATTATGCGGGGGGTGCAGCCGCTTCAGTACAGAGGCCACCCCATGTGGGATTTCAACGGGGAGGACGATGCCACCCGGTGCGGTCGCAAGGGGCCGGATTCAGCTACCACTCTAATGAAGATCTTATCTGCTTTGTACAAGGGAGAAGAGGAGGAATTCCTCCATGTCAACCCACGGGGTGGATTCTCTATGTACAATCCTCCAAGCTGGGTGAGTGAACACTCTCACTTGCTTATCCGTCTTCAAATTCCCATAGTTGAGTACTTAGTCTAGCAACTTTAACGCAGGAGCTACGCCAGACTGTAAAGCAGATAAACAACCCTCCTCCACAACCCGAGGACCCGGAACGGTCCCTCGACCCAGACTCCCAAGAGGACCCGGACTTATGTGTGGAGCTGATTGATGGGGTGTTTCATCAATTGACTAAGGAAAACACCTTAGTGGCCATTACGGCCGATTATCCCGGACTACTCCCAGCCTCAAAGGTAACCGAGACCGAAGTCCCAGTACTTCCAAGAGGATCCATCCGTGCTTATTTTTGATCGTCGTATACCAATGGCGTTTTTTGCAGGGGAAGGCCTTGAGGCGGAGGGCCGAGCCCGCGGTGGAGAGCCAACAAGGGCCATCGAGGCCCAGCGGGCTAAAAAGAAGTGCGGACCGGATCGATACACCGGTGCAACGGTACGGCGTGCAACTTTAATGCCGAGGGTTTATGCCCTCAAGGCATACTAACGCTCATGCTCTCTTCAGGAAGAAGAGCGCCCGCCAGACTATATCCACCGGCCAGGCTTCAAGGATGGGTCCGGAAGCGGAGGCGAACACGGGGCCGCACCGGACGTTCCTCCGACAGAGGACGCGGACGGGCTATTTGCCACCAATTCAGAGGTGGAGAGTGCCATGAACCACATGCGTCGCCGGACTGTTCTTCGTGACGCTTGTTTTTCCCAAGAGGCGTTGGACGCCTTTAATACGGGAGATGTGTGCCTCCATGCCGCTCAAAATGGTCTAGCCAGAGCCATAGAGCAGTATGTAAAAGACATATTGGTGAGTAAATCTGATGGTTATATATGTCAGTAGCCCCCGAGACTTGAAACAGTTAAAATAACTGATTTAAGGATCATTTGTTATGCAGGATCTTACAAAAAAGAATACGCAATTGTCCCCAACTTGAGGCCGCACTAGCCGCTACAGAGAATGCCAAGGGGATCCCCTCAGGTAATATATGCTTCGAAAGAGAAGTATGTTGTGAAGTGCGGCATGTGTGCAATTCTGACAATAACAGTGCAGATGGGGCCGGAGTGGATCCGGACAAGCAACAACTCTTGCGCCAGTTAAAGGGCGGCGAGAGCGTGCTTAAGAGGGTGAGGCAAGAGAAGAACAAGCTTCAAGATGCCAATACCCAGCTGGGCGAGGAACTAAAGGATGTTCGTGCTCAGTTGTCGGATTCCGTAAAGGAGAATCGGTGACTTCGACGCGGCATTTTTAGTAAGTTCTTGAACGAATCTTAGAAAAAGATTTCAGCGAGGAAGTCGATTGATAGAGTTATGTCTGTAGATATGCTGACAGGTCGGCCTGCGGAGGAAATGTCCGGTTCTACGGGTGACCTTCTCCCCGAGCTATCGCAACTGCACGAACGAGTTCGGCAGGCGATGCAAGGCGTCGTCCAGGCTTTGTGGCCATCCCTCTCCATGCCCGAAGGCCTTGGAGAGCTTGCAGAGAAGCTGAAGGGAGCGCGTCAGCGCTTCCGACTATGGAAGATATCGGCCTGCCATCAAGGTGCCAGGGAGGCCTTGGCCATGGTGAAGACGCGGTACACGAAGGCTGACCCAAACCACATGGCCGAGGTCGGACCTGTGGGGCCCGACGGGAAGGAGATCCCTGTCAGTTTAGTGTACGGCCAGGTAGAGCTGGCCGCTAAGTATTCCCAACAGGACTGTAAATTAGACAGCCTGTTGGATGGTATTGAAGAAGAATATACCCGGTCAAATTGACTATGTAATTTAAAATGACATGTAAAATGCCTTCTAGTCGGATTGTAGATCATTTGTCATTGTTGACCTTTTTGCTTCGACCTCTGGACCCGATAGTCCGGAGTGTGTCCGAATACCCTCTCGGTTATGTAAGAACCGGGGCATGCGTGGAGACTAGGCGTAGGGTTCATAAGTGCTTTAGCAGACAAGTGCCCAACTAGTTATGTTATATTACGTGGTTAGTAAGAAACATCTTCCAGGGAGAATAGTTCCGTTAGGGGTTCCTTTCCCTGGGAAGCATGCCCTAAAGTGCATGTCCGGACTGCGAAAAAAGCAGAAAAGCATCTGGGGGCAGATAAATAAACAAGTGAAAAATCATCTTTTAGTTCACCGACCGAATATTCCCTTAAGAACGCTAGCTTTCGGCTTCACCCAGTCTGAGGTACACATCCAGCTGACCCGGCAGTAACAATCGCAGAGGTGCTCCCTTTACCACCTAGCCGAACAATCGGGAACGTAGGGGTAAGCACAGGAGCCAGGCAACCCAGCTTGGCCAAAACTTAAGTCATATCGATGCATATAATGGTGAGTAAAAGGTACATGCGGAAGTGTGACACATGTGTTGGGCATGAGGCCCGTGTATACAAGCTTCTGATAAAGAAGCCCCCAGGTATAATGAGCGCGGGTAGCGTGTCAATTATGTGTGAGCAATGCACAAGCGAGCCCTTAAGGGCTTGTAAGAAAAAGGGAGGGAGAAGGAGAGAAATATAAGGCAGCTAATGTGTAAAAAATAGACAGAGGAAGGAGACGAACACAGAGTCCGGCGCTAGGCGTAGAATCTTCGTAGGTGTGCTGCGTTCCATGGGTTCGGCTCGAGTCGGTTATCCGATGCATTTCGCAGACGGTACGCTCCCCCAGTAAGGACTTGGTCGATGACGAAGGGACCTTCCCATTTGGGCTTGAGTTTGTCCTTTTTCTTGTCCGGCAGACGTAGAACTAGTTCCCCAACATTGTAAGTTTTGGCCCGTACTTCTCTGCTTTGATATCTTTGATCCTGCTGTTGATAGAATGCGGAACAGGCTTTTGCCATGTCGCGCTCCTCCTCCAATGCGTCCAAACTGTCCTGCCGATCGAGCTCGGCTTCTCTTTCTTCGTACATGCGCACGCGAGGTGAGTTATGAATTATATCGCAGGGCAGGACTGCCTCTGCGCCGTATACCATAAAGAATGGTGTGAATCCGGTAGTGCGATTCGGCATGGTCCGCAGCCCCCAGAGTATGGAGTCGAGCTCCTCTACCCAGTGCATGTGAGATTCCTTGAGGGATCGTACTAATGTGGGTTTGATACCGCTCATGATTAGACCATTGGCTCGTTCGACTTGACCGTTAGTTTGTGGGTGATAGACAGAAGCATAGTCGAGCTTGATGCCCATGTTTTTGCACCAGAGTTTAACCTCGTCGGCTGTAAAGTTTGTGCCGTTGTCCGTGATGATACTGTGGGGGACGCAGTAACGGTGTACAACCCCTGATCTGAAGTCTATCACCGGTCCAGATTCGGCCATCTTAACAGGCTTGGCCTCTATCCATTTGGTGAATTTGTCCACCATGACCAGTAGATATTTTTGCTTGTGGGTTCCTCCTTTAAGGGGTCCAACCATGTCAAGCCCCCAGACCACAAAAGGCCAGGTAATGGGTATAGTTTGGAGGGCGGTAGGTGGCATGTGGCTTTGATTAGCAAATAATTGGCAACCAACGCATCGCTGGACTAAGTCCTGAGCATCTGCCCGGGCCGTCGGCCAATAAAATCCAGTACGGAAGGACTTGCTTACAAGGGCCTGGGCTGCGGCGTGGAGCCCGCCGAGTCCGACATGAATTTCAGCCAGAAGGTTCCGCCCTTCCTCTTGAGAGATACACCTTTGAAGGACTCAGGTGGTGCTTTTCTTGTAAAGCTCTCCTTCGTGGACTTTATAGGCTTTAGATCGCCGTACTATGCAGCGTGCCTCATTTTGGTCCTCGAGAAGTTCCTGCCTAGTTAAGTAGGCTAAGAATGGTTCTGTCCACCAGGCAATTACTGCCATTATTACGTGGGATGAGGGTGTTACCTCGTTGGCGGAGTCTTCCGTTGCATCAGAATGTTCGATGTCAGGTGGTGCGGCTAGGTCCGGATTGTAATTTCCGGATTCCCCTTCTCACTGTACCCATGGCTTGAATAGCCTTTCCAGGAAAATGTTGGGGGGGACTGCATCGCGCTTTGCACCGATGCATGCCAAGACGTCTGCTGCCTGATTGTTTTCCCGGACTATATGGTGAAATTCGAGCCCTTCGAACCGAGCTGACATATTTAGGACGGCGTTGTGATAAGCTGCCATTTTCGGATCTTTGGCATCAAAGTCTCTATTTATTTGGGATATCGTGATGTTCGAATCCCCACGCACCTCTAGGCGTTGAATGCCCATGGAGACTGCCATCCGGAGGCCATGTAGAAGGGCCTCGTATTCGGCTGCATTGTTGGAGTCTGTATACATTATCTGGAGTACATATTGGACTGTATCTCCTGTTGGGGACGTCAGAACGACGCCAGCTCCCAGACCCGCCAGCATTTTGGAGCCGTCTAAGTGCATGGTCCAGTTGGAATATGTGCCGTACTCTTTAGGAAGTTCGGCTTCAGTCCATTCAGCGACAAAGTCGGCCAAGGCTTGCAACTTGATGGCTCACCGTGCCTTATAGGTTATGTCGAACGGTAGGAGGTCAATGGCCCATTTGGCAATCCGGCCCGTTGCGTCGCGGTTGTTTATGATATCATTAAGAGGTACTTCGGAGGCTACTGTTATTGAACACTCTTGAAAGTAGTGTCGTAGCTTACGGGATGCCATGAACATTGCGTATGCTATCTTTTGGTAATGCGGGTACCGGGACTTGCATGGAGTGAGGACAATGGACACGTAGTAAACTGGTTTCTGGACAGGGAATTTGTGTCCGTCCGTTTCTTGTTCGACGACGAGGATTGCGCTTACAACTTGGTGAATTGACGCGATGTATAACAACATTGGTTCGCCGATGTTAGGCGCAGCCAGGACCGGGTTTGTTGCCAGTATGGCTTTTATTTCTTCGAGTCCGGCCGTGGCGGCATCCGTCCACTCGAAGTGTTCGGTGCGCCGGAGGAGGCGGTAAAGGGGTAATGCCTTTTCCCCTAAGCGGGAGATGAAGCGGCTTAGAGCCGCCACGCATCCAATCAATTTTTGTATTTGGTTGAGATCTTTTGGAATATCCAATTGTGACAGAGCTCGGATCTTGGCTGGGTTTGCTTCAATTCCTCTATCGGATATGATGAAGCCCAAGAGCTTTCCGGCTGGTACGCCGAAAATGCATTTTTCCGGGTTAAGCCTAATGTCATATGTTCGAAGGTTATCGAACGTGAGCCTCAAGTCGTCTATTAGAGTTTCGACATGCTTTGTTTTGACGACAACGTCATCCACGTATGCTTCAACTGTTTTGCCGATCTGGTTGGCCAGACATGTCTGAATCATGCGCTGATATGTTGCGCCGGCGTTTTTGATCCCGAAGGGCATTGTGTTGAAGCAGAATGGGCCGTATGTGGTGATGAATGTTATTGTGGCTTGGTCTGACTCTGCCATCTTAATTTGGTGGTAGCCAGAGTATGCATCGAGGAAACACAATGAATCATGTCCTGCAGTGGCATCGATGATTTGATCAATGCGAGGGAGGGGGAAGGGATCCTTTGGGCAGGCCTTGTTGAGGTCTTTGAAATTGACGCATAGACACCATGATTTGTCCTTCTTCGGTACTATCACCAAGTTTGCTAGCCAGTCCGGATGTTTTATATCTCTGATGAATCCGGCTTCCAGTAGTTTGGCTAGCTCCTTCCCATGGCTTGTCTCTTAGGTTCGGAGAAACGCTGAAGAGCCTGCTTAATAGGCTTGAATCCTTTTAGGATGTTCAGGCTATGCTCGGCCAGCCTGCGTGGGATTCCTGGCATGTCTGAAGGGTGTCAGGCAAAAATGTCCCAATTTTCGCGTAGGAATTCTCTTAGTGCGGCGTCTACATCAGGGTTTAGTTGTGCCCCCATGGAGGCCGTTTTTGTAGTGTCCGTTGGATGGACTTGGAACATGACTATTTCGTCTGCCGGCTTCAAGGAGGTGGACTTGGATCTTTTGTCGAGTATCACGTCGTCCCTGTCCACCGTGGAGCGCAACGCAGTTAGTTCGTTGGCCGCTAGGGCTTCAGATAATGCCTCGAGGGCCAGTGCGGCTGTCTTGTTTTCGGCGCGGAGCGCTATGTCCGGATCGCTAGCAAGAGTGATGATTCCATTGGGTCCGGGCATTTTGAGCTTCATGTACCCGTAATGGGGTATACCTTGAAAAATTGTGAATTCCTCTCGCCCTAACAGAGCGTGGTATCCGCTGCTGAACGAGGCCACTTGAAATGTGACCTCCTCGGATCTGTAATTATCCGGCGTGCCGAACACCACATCCAGTGTGATTTTTCCTGTACAGCATGCTTCCCGACTAGGGATTATTCCTCTAAAGGTTGTGTTGCTTCGCTCAATGCGGCTCCAGTCTATTTCCATTTTTTGTAGGGTTTCCCCATAAATGAGGTTCAATCCGCTGCCACCGTCCATGAGTACCTTGGTAAGCCGAAAGCCGTCCACTATCGGACTGAGGACCAGTGCGGCTGGTGCTCGGGCTATCCGGAATTTAGGTTCATCACTGGCATTAAAGGTAATAGCCGTGTCACTCCATGGGTTTATTGTCGCTACCTGGTAGACTTCGGTAAGGCTGCGGAGCATTCGTTTCCTCGCATTGTTTGATGCGAAAGTCTCGAAGACTGTTGATACTGTACTGGCGTTCCTGGGGTGGTGCTCTGCGGATTCTGGAGTTAGAAGCTCCCCGCCACTTCTGGCCACCTGCCGGAGTATCCAACATGCTCTAAGGCTATGAGTTGGTGTAGCACCCTCTGTACTATGAATTTTACAGGGTCCATTGAGCCATCCCTCCAGTACGGTTCCATACCCTATAGAGGGTTTTTGTTTTTTGTTGTTTGGCCCAGGTGCCTGGCTATAATGCGCCCTTTTGTTTTGGACTGGGATTGTATTCAGGGTCAGATTGTCCCAGAATTTTGTTTCGGTTTTCCGAACGCTTTCTGTCGCACAGTACTTTCGTACTATGGATGCCAAGTCGGCGAAGCGTGTAATTTCACGGCGACTTATGGCGTTGAGGATTCCGATGTCCGTGTAGTTGTTGCAGAAGAATGAAATTGCATCCCCCTCTCGGCAGTCCTTTATCCTGTTCATAACCAGGAGGAATCTGGCCCAGTAATGGTGTACTGTCTCTCTAGGCTCTTGCCGAATTTGGGATAGATCCCTTATATTTGGGTGGGCGGGTGGATTTAAATCCGGAACCTCGCCCGATCTGAGACTCAGGGGCCAAGAAATTTCCGAACTCAGAAGCTTGGGTTCTTGGACGTTATCCAATGAATCAGGCCCGCTGCCTGACTTTAGGTTCAGGGCTTGAGTGACGTCCTCCCCTCCATGGGTGTCCGGCTTGGGGTGATCAGGAATCCGGACACATCTGGTCCTTAGGATGGGTGAAGATTCGCCGCATTGTTCCTCCACCACTTCGACGTGGTGGGTGACCTGGGGAGAGTCAATCTCTCTCGGATCGGGTTTAAGCCCAATCTGATCATAGTCTGTAGCGATTCCCAGGGCGGCGATGTGATCCAAGAGCTCGTTTAAGGAAAAGAGCTCCATCGGATCTAACTGCTCAGCAAGTTCCGAGTTGATGTGGAGATTGCTTTTGATGACCCGAGAAGCCATCGTCGGCGCGGCGGCCGAACAGGCGGTCATTAGAAAACCGCCTAGCTGGAGAGTTTGGCCGACAGCCAAAGCTCCTTTAGCAACAGCGCCGTCGTTAAAGATGGGGTGCGGCATCCTTCCTGACGGTGACGACACAGAGGAACTCTCAATGAAAGCACCAATGTCGGTGTCAAAACCGGCGGATCTCGGGTAGGGGGTCCCGAACTGTGTGTCTAGGCGGATGGTAACAGGAGACAGGGGACACGATGTTTTTAACCAGGTTCGGGCCCTCTCGATGGAGGTAAAACCCTACTCCTGCTTGATTAAGTACAAGAGTTGATCTACCACGAGATAGAGAGGCTAAACCCTAGAAGCTAGCCTATGGTATGATTGTTGTTCGTCCTACGGACTAAAACTCTCCGGTTTATATAGACACCGGAGAGGGCTAGGGTTACACAGAGTCGGTTACGATGGGAGGAGATCTACATATCGTATCGCCAAGCTTGCCTTCCACGCCAAGGAAAGTCCTATCCGGACACGGCCCCCCTTGCGTCACCGTCTCATAGTCCCCAAGGCAATCAAATTTCATAATGAACAAGTTGTCCTCTAGGATTTTGATTTTCACCTCCCTGGCCAAATCCCACGCCACCCGCATCCTACGGAAGAACCAGTAATTGCTAAACTCTTTGTACATGTAGACACGAGCCAAAATCATCCAACGAAGATCCTCCTCCGCTGGGGCATCTTCATTGTCAAAAATCACATCATCCAGATCGCCTTCATCTAGAGCAAGCTCCTTCATCAAATCCTCAAGTTTTTCCTTCCCTTTGCCTGATGCCGAAGTGCCGCTATTGCTCGCTATGGTTACAGAGATCAGATCAAAAACTACCTACGCCTTGTTCAAGCGAGGTTAACTCCAAAACCCTACCTCTCCCGAGAACTCATCTATGTTACCACATGTTACTAGTCTATGTTACTACCTCCATAGTGGGAAGTAACATATGTGTGGTATCATGCAACACTTTATTTATTAGGTTGTAGACTCATCTTGTCTTAATATGTGTGATGTTACTCATACTATTAGTAACTAGTTATGTTGCCACATGACTCTCTTTCTTCATTAATTACTTGCCACATCATCTACTTTGCATAGATATATGTGGTTTTACCACCTATGTTACTCCCACCGTGGGTAGTTTACTAGTAGTATGAGTAATATCACACATACCAAGACAAGATGAGTCTATAACCTAATAAATGATGCGTTGCATGAAACCACACATATGTTACTACCCACTATAGAGGTAGTAACATAGACTAGTAACATATGCATGTTACTAGTCTAAGTTACTCCCTATTGTGGCTAGTCTTAGCAGGCACACACACTGGTAGAAACTAGGGTTCTACGGGGTCTAGGTCGGAGGTTGTAGGGGAAGGAGGGAGCTGGTCGTGGGCGAACTCACGGCCGCTGGCGGCTGGGCGCTGTCGTGCGTGAGGAGGCGACGGCAGAGAGGGAGATAGCGCAGGGAAGGTGGCGGCTAGGGATAGGTGTCCCGGCTCCCTAAGGAAGCCGAGCAAATATGATTGCTTCTTTTTTTTGAGAAGAACAAAGAAACTTTATTCATTTGCAATAATAAGTACATCGTCAATGAGGAGGGGTAAAATTTCGCTCAAGGGCTCCTCAAACCAGTTCAAAGATGAATAAAATCTAGCTAACTTAGCAAGTTTATGTGCGACCCTATTTGCTTCTCTATTACAATGCTCGAATTTAGTAATGGGAAAGTCACATACTAAAAAATAACAATCATCAAACACTGCCACCGCTGTACTAGATGACCGTCCTCCATTGTTCATGGTTTCGATGACCTCCATGCTATCTGAGTTAATAACTAAGCGGTTACAGCCCGCCCTTTGAGCAATAGATAGACCATATCTAAGCGCCATAGCTTCAACCGTCAAAGCGTCCGTGCACCAATCAATTCTCCAATTCTCCCCTGCAATAAATTTTCCTTTCTCATCTCTCAGAACTGCACCAGCCGTGCCCCTGAGCCGGTCATGATCAAAAGATGCATCCACATTAAGTTTTACAAACCCCCTTGGAGGTTGGACCCAACCTCCTCTTTTCATCGTAGCCTTTGGTGATTTAGCCAAAACATAGTTTAACGTAATTGCACGAATTCCCATGGCGATCTGGTTAGCATCTTGGGTCTTCTCTTTATGGACCAGTCTTCGCCTCTCCCACCATAAATACCAAGTTGAAATTGCAATTAATTCACAGACATTCCGAATACCCAAGATCGTAAGCTCTTGTTCAGGCATATAAAGCAAATATTTAAGCACCGCTTCACCAGCATAATCAACATCGCACGCTCTTTTAATGACCTGATATAGACCCAGTTTTTTCCAAACCTCCTTTGCTTTCTGACACTGAAATAATATATGCTTTGTATCCTCTGATCCAAAGGAACATGCCGGACAATTGGGGGTAACCTTTATATGTCTATCACCAAATTAACTCTACATGGGAGGGTGCCACTGCCATGCAGTGTGCGCCAAATGAAAATTTTAACCTTTGATGGACAATATAATTTCCTAATCTCAATCCAAATGGGATTGATAGTCGTCCCATATCATCGGTTCTTCTTAATTTTCCCCCGTGTTGGTGTTCCCATTGCACTGCATAGGTTGAAAGGTGGAAGGGTGAGAGTGCGTATCATCCATGGACTCAACAGTAGTCATAAAGAACTCACATACTTATTGCAAAAATTTACTAGCTATCAAAAGAAAGTACTACATGCATGCTCCTAGGGGGGTAGATTGGTAGGAAAAGACCATCGCTCGTCCCCGACCGCCACTCATAAGGAAGACAATCAAAAAATAAATCATGCTCCAACTTCATCACATAACGAATCACCATATGTGCATGCTACGGGAATCACAAACTTTAACACAAGTATTTCTACCAATACACAATTACTGACTAGCATGACTCTAATATCACCATCTTTATATCTCAAAACAATCATAAGGAATCAAACTTCTCATAGTATTCAACGCTCTTTATATGAAAGTTTTTATTATATCCCTCTTGGATGCCCATCATATTAGGACTAAATTCATAACCTAAGCAAATAACCATGCTATTTAAAGACTCTCAAAATAATATAAGTGAAGCATGAGAGTTCAACAATTTCTATAAAATAAAGCTGCCACCGTGCTCTAAAAAGATATAAGTGAAGCACTAGAGCAAATTGCCTAGCTCAAAAAATAAGTGAAGCACATAGAGTATTCTAATAAATTCATGACCCATGTGTGTCCCTCTCAAAAGGTGTGTATAGAAAGGATTATTGTGGCAAAGAAAAGACTCATATCATACAAGACGCTCCAAGCAAAACACATATCATGTGCTGAATAAAAATATAGCATCAAGTAAATTTACCGATACACGTAGGCGAAAGAGGGGATGCCATCCAGGGCATCCCCAAGCTTAGATGCTTGGTTGTCCCTGAATATTAACTTGAGGTGCCTTGGGAATCCTCAAGCTTAGGCTTTTGCCACTCCTTATTCTGTTATCCATCAATCTTTACCCAAAACTTGAAAACTTCACAAAACAAAACTCAACAAGAAAACTCATGAGATCCGTTAGTATTAGAAAATAAATCACCACTTTTTGGTACTGTTGTGAACTCATTCTTCATTTATATTGGTGTAATATCTACTATATTCAAACTTCTCCACGGTTCATACCCCCGATACTACCCATAGATTCATCAAAATATGCAAACAACACAATGAAAACAGAATCTGTCAAAAAATAGAATAGTCTATAGTAATCTAAGAACTTAGTATACTTCTGTAAGTCCAAAAATCTAAAAAATTAGGAAAATAGAGGTAATTCATATATCAATCTTGTTTAAAAAAATTCAGAATTTTTTTCACGCTTTTGTGATTTTTAGAAATTCTGGCAATGAGCGCGCAAAAGTTTCTGTTTTTCAGCAAGATCAAACCAACTATCACCATAGATCATCCCAAAGGTCTTGCTTGGCTCAAACACTAAATAAAACACCAAAACACAATTATTACAGAGGTAATAATTTGTATTTATTGAAAAATAGAACCAAAAACAAAAAACATAAAATTAAAATTGGGTTGCCTCCCAACAAGCGCTATTGTTTAACACCCCTAGCTAGGAATAAAACATAGATCCAAGTATTGTCATCTTTGGTATTCTTTTCCATAGATGTGTTCTCATCGAAAGGTTTTGCAAAGATAATTTGGAACACGTTATCCATAGAGATTTTGGCATCATTAAGTTGCCCATCTACGTATCCCCTTTGATTTCCAGCAATAATCCAAGAATATTGTTGATTAACATCGTTGAAAACTTGTTGGATCATATCTAAAATGGGGATTTTCTTTTTAAGGTTTTCATCAAAAAATTGATTATTTCTGTCGGATATCGGGTTCCGACAAAACCCTTAAAGTTCAAACTCTGGGGTGCGCACGAAGATCTACTCCCTACCGATCCACGTCCCAACACCTCGCCATGAATCTAAGCTACACGATGAACAACACAAGGGACACAAGGTTTATACTGGTTCGGGCCACCGTTGTGGTGTAATACCCTAATCCAGTGTGTGGTGTGGTGGATTGCCTCTGGGTCTGATGATGAACAGTACAGAGGAAGAACAGCCTCGCGAGGGGTGTTCTTGTGGTGGTGTGCTTCGAGAGGAATGGCTCCGTCTCTGTTGGCAATAGCTGAGATCTAACTGCCTTCTACTGTGGTGGCTATCTCTATTTATAGGGGCCCTGGTCCTCTTCCCAAATATTAAGCAGGAAGGGAGCAAACAACGGCCATTTTGAAGGGGGACAGCTAGTACAAGCTATCCTGACTAAAGTTGGTCTTCGACTGACAAAGGCACTGGTGATGACGCCGTCTTGGGCTCCACGGTGATCTCCGTCCTGCTGATCTTGGTCTCGTTGCACCAATATGGAAACCTTTTCTTGATGCCTTGGTACTCCGCGCCTGTGCTTGCTCCCTTTGCACCAAAGAGGAAACGAGGACATTGCACCGGTTGGCGCCCGCCTGGCCTCGATCGTCATGGCTTGCATCACGAGCACCTCGCGAGCTACTCCTTGCCTTGATCTCTTCGTCTCCTCACGAGCCTGCCTGCTGAGGCCGCCCCTGAGGAAGCCTTGTGTCGTCCGCCCCGCAAGGCTTGGCCCCTCGTGAGGGTCTTGAGCTTGGGTTGATGAAGATGGGGCGTACTGGGCCACTGCTTGAGCCACGCCGTAGGCCGCAGGAAGGCAAGTCTGGGGACCCCCGTTCCCAGAATTCCGACAGTAGCCCCTGGGCGAGGCGCGCTCGGACTTCGCTTAGCAGTGAAGCCAAAGGGCAAGTGCGGAGCGCCGCGGGCCCCAACAGCCTGCGGCCTTGGTTGCCGTGTGGCAGTTGATTGGACGTGGGCGTCTTCGCTTCCCCATGCTGCATCGGCAACCGCCCGATTTGAAAAGTTCCTCCTGCATGCAAAAAGAGTCATGATTACCTGCGATTGTGGAGGCCGACAGTTGGCCTCCTCTGGACTATAAGTACGGAGAGGCGCGAGCCCCGGCTGTCCATCTCTTCTTGCTCCGCTCGCTTCTTCTTCCTTGCTCCTTTTCCATCTTGCTGCCAATGGCACCGATCCGCTGATTCTCAACCGAGGAGAAAGGAAAGGCCCCCCGGGAGGGGCCTGCCCTGCTCCCACCGAAGAAACGGACGGTCCATGGCCGCCGCGCTGAAGTTGCGAGGCCGGAGACGTCGAGGCCTTGGTACGAGCGGCTGCCTCCTAGGTTGCCACTTCCTCTGTACGCCCGGGCCGAGGGCCCTAGAGAAGGAGACGACGAGCGATCACCCGCGCCACCGGCGAGGCCGGCGATCCATGGCGGTGCGGGCCGTTGCTCCTGGAGTCCATGCCGCGGACTCCTCTCGCGAGCTCGTGCTCCATGCTGCGATGCGTCCAAGCACCTGGATCCACTTTCCTCCCTTATTCGCCTTCGAGATGCTGCCGAGTGGGCCTCTCGAGCTGTGGCTGTAGCATGCCGACTGTGGTACCCCGGTGACCGGAGTGGAGGTTGAAGTCGTCGCTCCGGGCAAGGTCTTCATGACCCGAGGCTGGGGCGAGGTCGCCCGAGTCTGCCGAACAGGGGGTGCCCTCGTGATTCATTTCGAATATGATGGCGCCTCCTTGATGCTCTTCAAGGTCTTCGATGCAGAAGGCTGTCGGCTGGAGTGCTGCCCCAGAGGAGGCTGCCAGGACATCGACATGGCAAGGGCTAGGCCTGCAACCCGCTTCCCCAACGGCTCCTCCGGCAGTAGTGGCGATGCTTGGGAGTCCAGCGACTCTCTCGAGCTCTTCGTGACTCCGGAGACGAGCGATCACAGCTACGTGCCGCCGAGCTCGCGTCGTTCCTAGAGCAAGGCAGCTGCAAAAGGCCGTTGCCATAGCTGATCTGGACGGGGTTGGCACGATCCTCCCGTGGCCCACTATTGATGATGGCGTTGGCCATGGGAGCGCGTGTAGTTAGGACTCCTTAGGACTCGCGTCTTCTGTTCCCTGCGAGGAATCGAGAAAACACCCCGTGGGGGGCATGTAAAAGGGCCCGCGATGTCTTTTGTTGATATTTTCCTTATTATGAAGTGGTGCAAATGCTTGTCCTGTTCCAGCATGGTTCCCCCTTTCTAACCTCACGACAACTTGGTGCTCTACGCTGACAGGTCCCGGTCCCCGAGCAGGCTTCAGCCGTCGCTGGTATGCCAGGTCGCGATGTCATGGTCAAGGCCAGGAGGTGAGCGGCCCAAGGTCCAGTAAGAGCCCCTGAGGCGCGATACTCAGGAGGTCCCCTTTAGTGCTCAAGCAATCGCCGAAAGGTGGGAAAGGAAGGCAATCTTGCCGTCACAGAGCCGCATTAATTGGAGGTTTTGTGTCGCATCAATTAGCTGTTTCAGGGGGAAGACTTATCTCGAGGGCATCGAGTCGCTCATTCGTGAGGCACTGGACTTGTGCGGCTGCAGCTGAGAGGTAGCTGGGTTAGACCTTCGTGAGATTCTCCTTCCTTCCCCACACTCCCCTTTGTGATATACGTCCTCAAGTCGCGGCCCTCGAGCGAGCTCAGCCGCCGCTGGTATGCCAGGTCGCGTTGCCGTAGACAAGGCCAGGGGGTGATGGTTGGAGAGCCAGTAAGAGCTCCTGAGTCGCGATGCTCAGGAGCCCCCCTTTAAACATGCAAGCGGATCGCACCGGTAAGGGAGAGAAAGAGAGCTCGTGACGCCCCCCGCATTAGTCCTCAGGAGACTCCTGTAAACCAACACGAGAAAATCACGCGTTGCCATTACGATTGCCGGCCGGCCATTGGTTGCTCCGAGAGAGTGGTGAGGGCACTGAGGGCCTGGTGAGGTGACTCTTGCAGGGCTGCCGCGGGCCAGAGCTCAACCATTCAGATTTGTCGATGTTGCAGGGACGGACCCGTGCGCAAGTGTCGTGCCAGCGCGATTGGCTCCAAAGGTAGGTGTCAATCGAGCAGGCGATTATGATAGGCAGGTTAGGCATGATAGGCAAATCATCTTAGATAAATGCAGGAAGGATACCATCGCTGGGTCAGGCACGAGCGGCTTGGGGATGATGCAGGCCGAGGGGCGCCCCCAACAAGGTAAACTAAAGACATAAACAAAAGGGATACATGCCACAGGGACTGACCCACGCGACCTGGGAATAATGCAGCCCTGAGGGTGCTCCTAGCTGAAATGAACTCAAAAGATGTCACCTCATACCATTGTAGAGCGGGTGTCGGAGTAGCTGACGATGCGCGGTGAAGAAGCCGACCCTCACGAGCCACCGGAGCCCTGAGCCTCTGGAGGCTCTAGGGGTTCGGGCGGTTTCTCGAGGACCATCTCCATCTCTGCCAGGACCACATGGTGCCTGGCCTCCTGGGCTGCCAGAATGCTCCGCAGAAGACGCTGGTGAGCGGCAGCCGCATTCGGCAAACCGAAAGGCATGCGAACGTAGCTGTGTAGCGGACCCTCGTAGCGTCCCACGCGCGAAGGCCAGAAGCGCTCCTGAGACGCGACTCGGCTAAGCCCTGGGTAGTTGATGCAGACGCACAGCCCGCCATCGTCGCCTGGATGGGGAGCTATGCCAGGTAGGCGGCGGTCGCCGCGTATAACTCTTGATTCCTGCAGCTCCTGAGTGGCCTTGGTGATGAACTCCTGAGGGTTGGGCCTTCCTTGCCCCATGCCATCCTGAGGGAAACATGCCGCGAAGCACACCTCCAAGTGGTGCCCGAGCGCCTCCCTCGTGATCTTGGCAAGGTCTGAGGCCCTCTAGGAGAGAGCCCCCGAGCCCTACCCGAGGAGGGCGCCGGGCGCGCCTCCCTATGCGATGGAGGGAGGTGCCCCTTGCACGGGCGCAGATCCTGACGAGGCACCTCCGGAGATGCCAACCTCCTAAGGCCCTGAGCTGGCGATGTCTTCTTCTTCTTAGGAACTTCCTCGGGAGGGTTCTCGCTCCTGTTGTCTGGGTTCTCGATTGATGTAGCTTGGAAGGCGCGCTCGAGGGATCACACCGCATCCTTCTCTTTGCAAGGGACTGTGATGATTCCGCCACTTCCCGGCATCTTGAGGACATTGTAGCCGTGGTGAGTTACCGCCATGAACTTGGCCAGGGTGGGGTACCCAAGGATGGCATTGTATGGCAGGCGAATGTGGGCGACATCGAAGTCGATGAGCTCGGTTCAGTAGTTCTTGCACTGTCCGAAGGTGACAGGGAGGCGAACCTGCCCTATCAGAGTGGTGGAGCCGTTAGTGACCCCCGAGAAAGGCTTGGTTGGCTAAAGCTGATCATAAGGCACTTGGAGGTTGTTGAATGTCTCGACGAACAGAACATTGAGTCCTGCTCCTCCATTGATGAGAGTCCTAGTAACTTGCACGTTGCTGATGACTGGGGAGCAAAGCATTGGAAGGATGCCAGCTGTAGCCGCACACTTGAGCTGATCCGCTGAGCTGAACGTGATGGCACATGTGGACCACCTAAGAGGGCGCGTGGCCTCGAGCTTGGGGAGGGCTGCATTCACCTCGTGAGCAAACTGCTTGAAGATGCGCTGAGACGCCAGGGCCTGGGCACCGCCCAAGATGCAAGCGATAGCACGTGGCTCCTGGGAGCCCCCATCCCCCTCGTCCTGGTGGTGGTCGTCATTCCTTCTTGGCGGTTGTGGCAGAGGAGGAAGGCCTGTGTTGCCCTGCGGGCGATCCTCACGAGGCTGATCCCTTCAAGCCCCCACGCGAGGCTGGTCCTGCCAGCGATCCTCGCGAGGACAATCACGCCACTCCTAGCGAGGGCCTCGGTCGTCCCATTGTCGCCCATCTCCTCCTCCTCCTCGGCCGTAGCCCCGGTCATTGCACTCAAAGCGTCGATCGATGCATCCTTCTCAAATGGCTCTGAGCTCCTGGCATTCGTTGGTGTTGTGGGTGTAGAGGTTGTGGTAGGCGCAGAATCAGCTACCATTGGATGACTCCGGCTGGTCCCTGTCGCGCTTCGTGTCTGGTTCTGCTGCAAGCACAGCTGCTCCTTTGCGCTTTACGTCCTTGGCTTTGGCCATCTTTTCTTCTGGGTCAGCAGCTGGAAGCTCGAGGAGGGAGAGGCGCCCCTCCTCAGCCCTTGCGCACTTGGTCGCCAGGTTGAACAGCTCCAGGAATGTGCACAGATCCTCGTGGATGGCAAGCTCCTCCTTCATCTTGACATCATGGACGCCGTCAGAGAATGCTGAGATGATGGCCTCCTCAGTCACCTTGGGAATCTTGAGGCGAGCACTGTTGAAACGCTGGATGTACTTCTTCAAGGTCTCTCCTGGCTGCTTCTTGATGTGGCGCAGGTCACCCACGACCGGAGGACGATCGCGAGTGCCCTGGAAGTTGGCGATGAAGCGGCTGCGCATCTTGTACCAAGAGGAGATCGAGCCGGGAGGCAGGTTCAGGAGCCAGGTGCAGGCACCATCCTTGAGCGCCATGGGAAACCAGTTCGCCATGACCTTTTCGTCTCTGTTGGCCGCCTCGATGCCCAACTCGTAGAGCTGTAGGAACTCCGCTGGGTCGGTAGTGTCGTCATAGCGAGGAGGCAGATCCGGCTTGAACTTGCCCGGCCAAGCGACACTGCATAGCTCGGTGGTGAAGGCGCGGCAGCTTACGGTGGCTACCGGAGCCCTTTGCAGTCGTGGGGCCTGCTCTTGGAGATTCCGCATGCCGCCGCCAAGGGTAGCACGGGGTCTTGACGTGCTGGTGCTGGGATGCGGTCTTGACGCGATGGAGCGGGGAGCACATGAGCGCCTTCCTGGAGATGAGGGATTTCTTGGCAGCTCCGTTCTTGTCGCGCGGGCGCTGGACGTGGTGGGTCTCGTCCAAGGGCCGCGCGCCTTGGAGCCAGGGCACCTTCTTGGGGAGGAGGTGGTGGAGGCACCTCCTGAGCCACATCGCCCACACAAGACGGAGGGTGAGATAGCGAGCGGGACGGCGCAGGAGATCCCCCTGCGGGCTGACGAGCTCGGTGATGCGAGCGAGCCACTCCTAGTAGAGGTCATTGATGGGGCAGTAGTGCAGGAGCTCGCGTGCCAGGAGCAATGCGGCATGTGCGTTCATGGGAGCGCGATGAGCGTGAGACGACGAACCTGCTGGAGTTAGTGACGGAGTGGCGGTGCGGCCTGCCCGCCGCACCGAGGGATGCAGTGATGATGCTTGCTGCTCGTTCCCCACCGGGCTGGCGGTGGCATTGGCGGCAAGCGACGGAGAACGACGAGGAGGCCCACCGACGGGGGCCGTCTAGGTGACGCGGGCGGCGAGAGTAGCCCAACGCTCGGCGCGGGCTCGGCGAGCGTCTGCCATGTATGCAACGAATGATGGAATGCAGAACAGCGGAAAGAAGATTCCGACGCACCCCTACCTGGCACGCCAAATGGCGGATATCGGGTTCCAGCAAAACCCTTAAGGTTCGAACTCTGGGGTGCGCACGAAGATCTACTCCTACCGATCCACGTCCCAACACCTCGCTGTGAATCTAAGCTACACGATGAACAACACAAGGGACACAAGGTTTATACTGGTTCGGGCCACCGTTGTGGTGTAATACCCTAATCCAGTGTGTGCTGTGGTGGATTGCCTCTGGGGCTGATGATGAACAGTACAGAGGAAGAACAGCCTCGCGAGGGGTGTTCTTGTGGTGGTGTGCTTGGAGAGGAATGGCTCCTTCTCTGTTGGCTCTAGGTGAGATCTAGCTGCCTTCTACTATGGTGGCTATCTCTATTTATAGGGGCCCTGGTCCTCTTCCCAAATATTGAGCGGGAAGGGAGCCAACAACGGCCATTTTGAAGGGGGACAGCTAATACAAGCTATCCTGACTAAAGTTGGTCTTCGACTGCCAAAGGCACTGGTGATGACACCGTCTTGGGCTCCACGGTGATCTCCGTCCTGCCGTCCTGCTGATCTTGGTCTTGTTGCACCAATATGGAAACCTTTGCTTGATGCCTCGGTACTCCGCGCCTGCGCTTGCTCCCTTTGCACCAAAGAGGAAATGAGGACACTGCACCGGCTGGCACCCGCCTGGCCTCGATCGTCATGGCTTGCATCACGAGCACCTCGCGAGGTACTCCTTGCCTTGATCTCTCCGCCTCCTCGCGAGCCTGCCTGGTGAGGCTGCCCCTGAGGAAGCCTTGCATCATCCGCCCCATGAGGCTTGGCCCCTCGCGAGGGTCTTGAGCTTGGGTTGATGAAGACGGGCCATACTGGGCCACTGCTTGAGCCACGCCGCAGGCCGTAAGCAGGCAAGTCTGGGGACCCCCGTTCCGAGACCGCCGACAATTTCCAAACAAATGTCTCAAAGTATAGTAACTATTGTAAAGGATCTCATCTATTATCGGTTTTTCACGGCTCATACCATAATGATCAAAAAATTCCCTAGCTTCCCATACTATATGAACAAATTCATTCTTGAAAAGTTGGGTAGCTATCTGTTTAGCGTTAGGATCCTTTTAATGGGTAACTCATAAAACAATCTTTGCAAGGTAGGATGAGTATGGATAAATCTACTTTCAAATTTCGGAACTAGTGCTAAAATAGCTTCCGCATAGGTTTAGTTCTTTTAAGTATGGCAGTATCATAGAGAGGCAGATTGCCTACATAATTGAAAAATTCTTGTATATGTTCTTTTTCCATAAAATTTCCTTGCCCCAAAACAAAAGTTTTAGCATCCAGATTGCCTATCCGTCCAATTTTAGGAGTTAGGCCATCATCTGTTTCTGCCATACCAAAGTCACTCATGATGATGAGGTCAAGCAACCAAAAGATCGGACGAAAAAAGGGCAAATAAAAAGGCAAATCTTTTTGTGTTTTTCTGAAATCATTTTAGAAGTGGGGGACAGGAAAACAAGAGGTAAATGGAAAATAATGCAATGCAAGAGATGAGAGTTCCTGGTGGGTGTCAGTGTCAAAACCGGCGGATCTTGGGTAGGGGGTCCCGATCTGTGCGTCTAAGGCTAATAGTAAGAGGAGGCAAGGGACACGATGTTTTACCCAGGTTCAGGCCCTCTCAATGGAGGTAAAACCCTACTTCCTGCTTGATTGATCTTGATGATATGAGTGTTACAAGAGTTGATCTACCACGAGATCGTAGAGGCTAAACCCTAGAAGCTAGCCTATGATGATTATGATTGTGTCTCTAAGGACTAAACCCTCCGGTTTATATAGACACCGGAGAGGGCTAGGGTTTACATAGAGTCGGTTACAAAGAAGGAAATCTAATATCCAGATCGTCAAGCTTGTCTTCCACACAAAGGAGAGTCCCATCCGGACACGGGACGGAGTCTTGAGTCTTGTATCTTCATGCTCCAATAGTCCGGACAAAGTGTATAGTCCGGCTGTCCGGATACCCCCTAATCCAGGACTCCCTCAGTAGCCCCTGAACCAGGCTTCAATGACAATGAGTCCAGCGCGCAGATTGCCTTCGGCATTTCAAGGCAGGTTCCATCTCCGAATACTCCAAAGTAATTGTCGAACACTTCAATCATGTCCGGATCTGTAAGACGATCTTCACATACCACTGTAGAGATAACGATATTTTACAAATATACTCTGCTGACAACTTTTAGATGAGGTGACACGACAAAATGGTCGAGTCATTAGTGAATTGTCTTCCCAAAGCCATCTACCGCACATATCGAGGCGGTTTCCTCGGCACGTCCTGTCGAAGCAGAGATCATGTCCCCTTATTACGGGATTCTCATCAATACGGGTACGGGTAACCCAACCACGCCATCAATCATGGCACTTGGGAAATAAGCGATTTTCAATAGGCGAGTGAGGAGGCGCACCGTTTTCGTCGCCTCTATAAAGGGATAAGGATTCCTCCTTTTTACCCACGCCTTCTTCCTCCTCTGCTTATCCATTCTCACACCCTCGAGCTCCAGCGCCCTAGTTCATGCCTTCTCTGCACAGCCAAACATGTCCAAAGCAGGAGGCAAGTGGGTGGCCTCCACCGTGAAGGAGGAGCATATTACGAAGCTCCGGGCGGCTGCATACTTGGCCGCGGATATCGCGCACCGGCTACCGGACGCAGGCAGATTATTCCAACTCCGGGACCCCACGAGAGGGTCGTGTTTCTCGCCCACTTCGTCCGTGGACTGGGATTTCCACTTCATCCCTTCGTCTGCGGGCTCATGTTTTACTACGGGCTAGACTTCCATGATCTAGCCCCAAATTTCTTCCTCAACATCTCGGCGTTTATCGTCGTGTGTGAGACCTTCCTCCGCATCAAGCCTCACTTCGGCTTGTGGCTACAAATCTTCTGCGTGAAGCTGAAGATCGTGAGCGGCCAGCAAGCGAAGTCGGAGGCGCCATGGTGGGCAGGATGCCCATCGTTACCTGGCTCGACGGTTCCGTTGCGGAGACCGTAAAGGGGTGGCAGTCGGGGTGGTTCTACATCTCCGAGCCGCGCGACGCTAACTGGGCGGCGGCCCCCCGAATTCTGATCCGGAATTCCCATGCGGCTCACCTCCTGGGAAAAGAAGGGCCTGGCCTGGGGCGAACCGGAGGAGCTGATAGGACTTCAGAACTGCATCAAGAGTATGAAGGACAAGAAAATCAAGCTTGTCAACGTGGTCCAGGTCATGCTCGTCTGCCGCATTCTTTCGTGCCAAAGACGGGCATTTACTCTGTGGGAGTTCGTCTCGGCCGAACACCGGACACTTCAAGAGCTCTATGGCACGACACACAAGGACGCATGGAAGGTGTTGTTCAAGGCCTCCGAAATACCTCCACCCACATCCGAGGAACGCGGACTTCATGCCACGCGGCTCCCCAGTCCGGTGAGTCTTCTAACCATCACCAGATGTAGTTTTCCCAGCATACTCATGGGAGGATCTTAAGTCACCGTATGTATTTAATCAGGAGTATGTGGTGACAGCGGAGCGGATTGACTGTCCGGCTCCACTGCCAGAAGGTCCAGCAGACGCTCTCCTGACGGAGATGCTAGTCCCGGCGCCCTACAAGGCGCCGGAAAAGAAGGCCGAAAAGAAGACCCCGGGGACCAGGAAGGGTCTCCAGCGTAAGGTCGTACCGGACGCCTCGTCCGAAGACGACGAGGCACACTCCTCCCCCGAAGGGGAGGAGGAAGAGGATGGGGCCTCCCCACCTAAGGGGGCCGAAGGCCCAAGAGGGTGACCCAGGGGACCAGGAAGGGTCCCCGGTGCAAGGCCGTCATAAGCTCGTCGTCCGACGACGACGAGGAAGATTCCTCCCGCGGAGGCGGGGGGAAACACGTGGGAACTCCGCCTCCCCGCACTGGGGAGGAGAAGAAAAGGAAAGCCGCCCCAGAGGGGGAGGCTAGGATGCCCAAGAAGGGAAAGGCGTCCCTTCCGGACTACTCCACCACGGCCGCCTACAGCGAGGAGGAGAGGCTGCCCAGAGGGAAGCCCCTAGTAAGATCGTAAGTATCCGCACTCTGTTGTATTTTAGTGCGACTTCACTTCATAGTCTGTTATAACGCCGAACACGTATATGCAGTCCGGCCAGGGTCCATCCCGAGGTATTCTCTTCGGATGGGTCTTTGAGCGATTCGGCGATGAACTCGCTCCCAACGGCCACTTCCCCTCGGCCCGTGGATGACACGGAGGTGTTGTCCCAAAGGCTCCCAGAGCAGGGGAGGCGACTCTGGAGACGCCCCAAGGTGAATTTCCAGATGCCGGGCACACGGGGCGTAAGCTCCCCGTGGATTGTGCCGACGGGATCTGCAGCAAGCCGGGCTCCCAACCGGACGCTATGCCGGAACCCCCAAAGGTTCCGGATTCAGGCAGGCAGCCCCTCACCAAGGAGGGTGAGCCATCCGTGCCGATAACTTCCATTATGCCAGAGGCGTCGGATAGTCTGCTGGAAGCGCTTCGCGGCGCTTCCATGGATGAAGAGCACCGTACTCTTATGAGTGTGGGGATTCAGAGGGTTTGGTCCGCCAAAAGCGGATTGACCGAAGCCTGTACCAGCCTCCTAACAGGCTTTGAGGTAAGTAACTAAAAGTTTGGGAGATTATCACCCGATAGACAATAGCCCCTGATACTCTGTTTGGTGTTCGGAAAGAAAAGCCAAACGGAGGGTCAATTGAAATCTGCATTAGTCTAATAGTAGGTGTCTATGTGAATGAGCGGGCGGTGCTGCTTGCCGCTGCTGCCCGCACAGTGGAGGTCACCGACTCAAACGGGACCTGGAGTAGGCCCAAGGAGAGCTCAGCCTCACGAAGAGGCAGCTCGAAGAGAACAAAGGTGAGTGATACCCCGTTCACATATCATAAAGAATAGGCAAAATTGGTGATGCTAACGACAAAGCATCATGATATTGTAATAGGGGCCACGACCAAAGTGGCGTCCCTGAAGAAAGTGTTATCCGAGGCCGAAAACAAGGCGGCCATGGAGCGCATTGAGCATGAAAAGCAAAATGCTAGGGTGGGCGAGGTACAGCAAGAGCTCCAGGAGCTCGGCAAGAAGTTTGAGTCCTTGGAGCATGACTTCAAGGTGAAGGAGTCTGAACTTGCGAAGGCCCTTTTGATCATGAAAGACGCCAAGGCCGAAGCCGAAAAGGCCCAACAGGAAATCCAGGCGGCCAAGAAGATAGCGGCGGGTAAGACATTCTTTATGCAAAGCAAGCATGTGGAGGAGACATTTCTTTTACTTACCCGAATTCGGAGCTCTCCAGGGGCATTCGCAGATCTGCCATGCAGCATATCAGATGCCGCGGAGTTCTACCGTGCCGAGGAGGGGAGCTCAACGGAGAACCTGTTCTGGTCCCAGTATGCTGGAGCCGAACACCCGATGCCTTTGAGTGACCAATTGAAGCAATTGGTTGAACTCCACAGGGCGGCCGAAGTGGCTATGAAAGATTTCGTAGTCAGGATGTGGCCTGGTGAGCCCCTGCCCACCAGCTACTTCGGCCTGATAAAGCGGATGGTAAAATGCCTGTTCGCGGCTTGAAGTGATCAAGCGATCCGTTTGCATTGAGGGTGCCCGCCGGGCTTTTGCCCGTGTGAAGGTGCATTGGGGCAAGCTGGATGCGGAGAGGCTGGTGAAGGATGGACCACCGGAGGGCAAGGCGCATCGCTATCCTGAAAAATGTTATGATGGCGTTATGAAAGGCGCTCGTCTCGTGGCTGATGAATGTACCAAGGAAACGATCTTTGAGTAAATGTACTTCTATCGTTTTTGTAATATAAAGACAAAGTTATTTGCACTATATAGTCCTTTTTTGATTTAAAATATTACCTTCTGTGCGGCTGTTTATAAAATCCTGAAAGTAGGCCAGTCGTCGGCTTCCGCCCCCACATAACTAGTATCGGGGTGTTCGTGGAATAAAAACCCAGACACTCTTTATCCAAATATTTGGTCCCTGAAGGAGGTGTTTGGCGCAGCGAACAAGGCAATCGGACTATGCGGCTTTATAACTTTCACTTAGCCATAGAAGTCTACAATTTTTAATTTCGGCGAAGCCCCTAGAATTCGGAAAGCCGAATTGGGGCGCTATATATGCCTAAATCGGACAAGGCCGATTCCTCGCCTAAAGCGGAAAAAATCCTTAAGGATTTTAAGACCCCTCGAACAGCGACCAGCTCTCACCGCATCATGTCGGTCAGTTTTCGGCTTTCTCTACTGAGGTGCTCGTCCGGAAGAACCGGGACACAATCGCAGTAGTTCTCCCTGTGGTACCTTAGCCGATATAACGGAATGTAAGGTACCAAAACAAGGGAGCCGGGCAAACCCAATTATTGACCCAAGACAAGATTCGAAGCTGATGCATATAATGCTATAAGTTCGGGGTGCCGCACTGTTGAAAGTGTTCAGACTTATCTTGTCGTCTTATGGGGCGCCATAAGAAGCCCCTGCCAAACTGAACGTACCAAGGTGTACGGATGCAATATTAAATAAACATTTATAGGAAAAATGTGAAGATAGGAATAATAAGCTGACACTATATATTATCTCCCATTGATAAATAATACATCTAAGCGTATGTTTACAATGAATGTGTTTAAGCAGAAACAAATAGGACTATTGGACATGTCCTATCCAAGGGTGGGCCGCATGTAGGGATATGAAACAGGTATAACGATTGTGAATAGATTCCATCTGGGTATTCCCTTTGTGCGTAGAGCCTTTCACCTCCTTGGTTTTCTCTCCTGTGGAAGTCCGACAATCCGGCTCTTCTGACGAGCCTGCCAAAGCAGGGTCCTGAAAGATAAAGGGGGTTATTGAAGTATGTTGCGGCTATACCTTACTGTTTGACTGAGTCACTATTGCGCCTCCGCGTATGCCCATGGTATTTTGAGTGCGTAATTGTGTACGCGCGGCACGAATGCTGCCTTGATGGGGCTGGAGCGGAGGCCGGACTGCTAGTCGCGCTCTTGGCATGCCTGGCGATCCTGTTGCGGGGTACTCCGGACTCGCTTGATGGTGTTCGGGGTTATTGTTGCCGGATTCGTGGTTTGCCGGAGAAGGCTGCTTTGTACTTCTGCCGCGAGGGCTATAGTATGCTCTTCTGTATGGAGAGAGCGGTCCATGTTTCCCTTAACTGTTATGACCCCGCAAGGTCCTCGCATCTTGAGCTTGAGGTATGCATAGTGTGGTACCGCATTGAACCGAGCGAATGCGGTTCGTCCAAGCAGTGCATGATAACCACTACGGAAAGGGACGATATCGAAGATTAACTCCTCGCTTCGGAAGTTATCCGGAGATCCGAAGACCACTTCCAGTGTTATGGAGCCCGTGCAATGGGCCTTTACTCCTAGAATTACACCTTTGAAGGTGGTTTTTGTGGGCTTGATCCTCGAAGGGTCGATGCCCATTTTGTGCACTGTGTCCTGATAGAGCAGGTTCAGGCTGCTGCCGCCATCCATAAGGACTCGCTTGTGGTGGAATCCGTCGATGGTTGGGTCTAGGACCAATGCGGCTAAACCGCCATGACGGATGCTGGTAGGGTGATCCCTACGATCAAAGGTGATCGGACAGGCTGACCATGGGTTGAATTTTGGGGCGACTGGCTCCATCGCATAGACGTCCCGTAGTGCTCGCTTCCGTTCTCGTTTGGGAATGTGGGTGGTGTAGATCATGTTGACTGTTTTCACCTGGGGGGAAATTTCTTCTGTCCCCCTGTGTTCGGACGCCGGGGCTCCCCGTCATCGTCGTTGTGCAGCCCCTTATCCTTGTTTTCGGTGTTTATTTTACCGGCCTGTTTGAACACCCAGCAGTCTCTATTAGTGTGGTTTGCTGGCTTATCCGGGGTGCCATGAATTTGGCACGAGCGGTCAAGTATGCGGTCCAGACTGGACGGTCCCTGATTGTTTCTTTTGAACGGCTTTTTCCGCTGACCGGATTTTAAGGTACTGAATCCGGCGTTGACTGCCGTGTCTTTAGTGTTGTCACTGTTGTTCCGTCGCTTATGTCTGTTGCGATGTGGCCTGCCGTTATTGTCGCGGACATCTGAGGTGCCGGAATTTATTGTCGTGGTGCTACTGCGAGCCAACCAGCTGTCCTCGCCCGCGCAAAAGTGGGTCATTAGTGTCGTGAGGGCCTCCATGGACTTTGGTTTGTCCTGGCCGAGGTGTCGGGCGAGCCACTCGTCATGGATATTATGCTTAAAGGCCGCCAGGGCTTCGGTGTCCGGACAGTCGACTATTTGGTTTTTTTTGGTTAGGAACCGAGTCCAGAATTTCCTGGCTGACTCTCCGGGCTGTTGGGTAATGTGGCTCAAGTCATCGGCATCCGGTGGTCGCACATACGTTCCCTGTAAGTTGTCGAGGAATGCGTCCTCCAGGTTTTCCCAACTGCCAATGGAATTTGCCGGTAGGCTGTTTAGCCAGTGTCGGGCTGGTCCTTTGAGCTTAAGGGGAGGATACTTGATGGCGTGTAGATCGTCTCCGCGGGCCATGTGAATGTGGAGAAGTAAATCTTGGATCCATAATGCGGGGTCTGTTGTGCCATCGTATGATTCGATGTTTACGGGTTTAAACCCTTCTGGGAATTCATGATCCATCACTTCGTTAGTGAAGCAGAGGGGGTGTGCGGCGCCTCTATGCCGGGCTATGTGGCTATGCAGTTCGAATGAGTCTGGTTGGCTATGTTTGGCCCGGCCGGACTTGTCAATAGTGTGTCCGGCGTGACGATCATCGTCACGTGTTGGGGCGCGCCCCCGCGATCCGTAGGTCGTTCTTGGTCGTCCTGCCTTCAGTGTATCTTGCAGGTCCTGCCTATTACCCCGGACCGTAGTGTATTGGCATAGGGGTGCGGGCTGGTATTCGGGCTGATACGTCGTTTTATCCCAGCCACGAGGTGGCCAGTCAGCCGCGTGGCGCTCGAGTCCATATTCCTCGGCTGCCAGGACTTCAGTCCATCTGTCTGGGAGCAGGTCTTGATCAGCTTGGAGCTGCTGCTGCTTCTTTTTCAGGCTCCTTGCAGTGGCCATAAGCCGGCGCTTGAAGCGCTCTTGCTCTACGGGGTCCTCAGGCACGCCGAACTCGTCGTCGCCGAGGCTAATCTCGTCTTTGGAGGGGGGCATGTAGTTGTCCTCCTCTGGGTATCCGTCCATCGCCTGTTCATCTGGGCTGACCTGCCCGTCTTCCTGTTCGTCTCCTGTGTCGGTATTGCTGTGGCGGGGCTTGGAGCGGCGCCAACGACGCCCATGCTTTGCTTTCTTCCTTGAGGGGTTATCCTCCATTCCCTCATCGTCATTGGTTTCTTTCTAAGTGTCCACCATATATATATATATCATATGAGGAGGTGGCTGTCCACCGCCCCGTGGGCGGTGGTTCCTGTTCCTCTCCTACATCGTCGTCCACACCATTGATGTGTTCGGAGTCGTAATCAAGCACGTCGGTCAAATGATTGACCGTGGCAATGAAGTGGGTGGTGGGTGGGCAACGAATTCCCCCGTCGATTGCTTCCCACTCGAGCCGGACATAGTTCGGCCAAGAGTCTCCTGACAAAGAAAGAGACTTTAACGAGTTCAGCATGTCAACAAAGGGCGAGTGCTGGAAGATATCCGCAGCGGTGAACTCCATTACTGGAGCCCAACCAAATTCGGCGGGCTCGGGGATGCGCAGACTGGAACCTACAGCCGGACACGAGTTCGGGGGTCCGGTGTCACAGGCTTCCTTGGGGGCGAACCCGGTGCTCGGCGCTACCGCCGATGAGTGTGCGGCTTCCGGGGCGGGGTCCATCCACCCGTCCTCGGACGACACGATTTGCCCCGGATTTAGGTCCGGAGCTCCTGCAGGTGCGATATCCCGAGTATTGTCAGACAGCAAGTCTAAGCCATGCTCGTCGTGACTGTTCGGCGCTCCTGGCGTAGGCCCGAATCCGGCGAAGATCAAGTCTCCGCGGACATCAGCCGTGCAGTTCAAGCTTTCGAACCTGACCCGATGGCCAAGGGCGTAGCTGTCGATCTGCTCCAGATGGCCAACCGAGTTGGCCCGCAGTGCGAAGCCGCTGAACATGAAGATCTGTCCGGGGAGGAAAGCCTCACCCTGGACCGCGTTGTTGTTTATGATTGAAGGAGCCATCGAGCCTTGAAGTGACGACACAGAGGAACTCTCAATGAAAGGATCAATGTCGGTGTCAAAACCGGCGGATCTCGGGTAGGGGGTCCCGATCTGTGCGTCTAAGGCTAATGGTAACAGGAGGCAAAGGACATGATGTTTTACCCAGGTTCAGGCCCTCTCGATGGAGATAAAACCCTACTTCCTGCTTGATTGGTCTTGATGATATGAGTGTTACAAGAGTTGATCTACCACGAGATCGTAGAGGCTAAACCCTAGAAGCTAGCCTATGATGATTATGATTGTGTCTCTAAGGACTAAACCCTCCGGTTTATATAGACACCGGAGAGGGCTAGGGTTTACATAGTGTCGGTTACAAAGAAGGAAATCTACTATCCGGATCGCCAAGCTTGTCTTCCACGCAAAGGAGAGTCCCATCCAGACACGGGACTGAGTCTTGAGTCTTGTATCTTCACGCTCCAATAGTCTGGACAAAGTTTATAGTCCGGCTGTCCGGATACCCCCTAAC
This sequence comes from Triticum aestivum, assembly GCF_018294505.1. NCBI lineage: Eukaryota > Viridiplantae > Streptophyta > Magnoliopsida > Poales > Poaceae > Triticum > Triticum aestivum. The sequence goes on from NC_057801.1 coordinate 380,203,204, forward strand.
CCAGGACTCCCTCAATGGGTATTTGGTAGGCTTGGTGTAGAACCTCCCCAGCAACGGCGCCAGAAATTTTTCCTGCTACTTCTTGAGCTTGTGTTGGTTTTTCCCTTGAAGAGGAAAGGGTGATGCAGCAAAGTAGAGATAAGTATTTCTCTCAGTTTGAGAATCAAGGTATCAATCCAGTAGGAGGTACACGCACGTATCCAATCTATACACCTGCACAAAGAATCAAACACTTGCACCCAACGTGATAAAGTGGTTGTCAATCCCTTCACGGTCACTTGCAAGGATGAGATCTGATAGAGATAGATATAAAAGATTACTAAACCGTAAAACAAAGTAAAAGTAAATAAGTTGTAGCAAGGTATTTTTGGGTTTTTTGGTTTATAGATCTGAAAATATATGATGGAAAATAGACCCGGGGGCCATAGGTTTCACTAGAGGCTTCTCTCTCTTGAAGGAAAATAATACGATGGGTGAACAAATTACTGTCGAGCAATTGATAGAAAAGCACAAAGTTATGACGATATCCAAGGCAATGATTATGAATATAGGCATCACGTCCTTGTCAAGTAGACCGACTCCTGCCTGCATCTACTAATATTACTCCACACATCGACCGCTATCCAGCATACATCTAGAGTATTAAGTTCATAAGAACAGAGTAACGCCTTAAGTAAGATAACATGATGTAGAGGGATAAACTCAAGCAATATGATGAAAACCCCATCTTTTTACCCTTGATGGCAACAACACGATACGTGCCTCACTACACCTACTTTGTCACTTGGTGAGGACACCGCAAGATTGAACCCAAAACTAAGCACCTCTCCCATTGCAAGAAATACCAATCTAGTTGGCCAAACCAAACCGATAATTCGAAGAGAAGTACAAAGATATCAAATCATGCATATAAGAATTAAGGAAAGACTCAAATAATATTCATAGATAATCTGATCATAAATCAACAATTCATCGGATCTCAACAAAGACACCGCAAAGAATATTACATCGGACAGAACTCCAAGAACATTGAGGAGAATATTGTATTGAAGATCAAAGAGAGAGAAGAAGCCATCTAGCTACTAGCTATAGACACGTAGGTCTGTGCTAAACTACTAATGCTTCATCAGTAGGGCAAGAGAGTTGATGTATATACCCTCCATGATCGAATCCCCCTCCGGCAGGGTGCCAGAAAAGGCCCCAAGATGGGATCTCACGGAAACAGATACTTGCGGTGGCGGAAAAGTATTTTGGTAGACGCTTCTATTGGTTTGGGAATATTTGGTAATTTATAGCGAAAGAATTAGGCTTGGAGGAGTCACGTGGGGCCCACAAGCCCGAGGCGCCACCCCCCCCTAGGGCATGCCCTGAGGGCTTGTGGAGCCCTCGGACTCTTCTGGCCCCCTCTTCAAGTCTGCCAGGTGTCTTCTGGTCCAAGAAAAGTCATCGCAAAAGTTTTATTTTATTTGGACTCCATTTGATATTCCTTTTCTATAGAACTCAAAACAAGGAAAAACATAAACTGGCATTGTGTGACACTCCAAAAGTTTTTGGTGTTTTGTTTTTCAAAAGAGCCTTGCTTGGTTTGAAAGGAGGTCATTTAAACCCTTCCTAAAAACCATCTTCTAAGTTTGCCCTCTCAAAATCCTTTTCTTGGATTTGGTTTCTTTTAAAATGAAAACCCTTTTAGTTTGGGGCTTTTATTTGGTTTTGATCCCTTCAAAATTTTACCATGCCTCCTATGGTGAAATTTTCCCAAAACCTCTCCTCCCACTATAGTTCAACCCAAACATTCTGTCCAAACTAATAAAATCCATTTTTGGACTTTATTCCAACTATTTCTCCTCCCAAAATAATTCTGTCTTTTGTTTTGAGCCTAGGTGGATTGCAAAGCAAGTACCCCAAAGCTTATGACTTTTGACCTCAACTCAACACCCCTCGATAGTCCTTTCTACCCACAACCCAGAACCATCTTGATCCACTCTTCTCCTGTTCAAATATTTAAAAATTCAATCACTACAAGTTTGGACCAGATTTGCCAAATTTGGTGAAAACCATATCTACACCTCTCCAAAAATTCTACAAATATTCAGGCAGCCTCCAGGTGCAATGAGAGGCCCATCCACCAAAAACCAGCTCAAGGGGAGATCTCTACACACTAGAATCATTCTGTCGAACACCTTGCATGCGCTAGTACTGTTCACTTTTAGAAATTCAGAAGTTCAGTGTCGATCTTCGTCAGTAACTTCAATCACGAGCTCACAGTGCGCTTGGCACGTACCTCACGGCCAGCCTTGCTTGTCCGGAGCCTCACACGCGCGCTTGGCGCCTTCCTGGCGTCGGTGGCACCCTGGCCCGCCTGCGCCGGCGTGTCTGGCGGCGGCCATAGCGCCGTAGCGGCCGACAGGAAGCAGAACGGCGGCACAACGCCGTTCTGCGCCGCCCAAGCATCCTGGTGGCTCCGCGTGGCCACCTCCTTGCCAGCGCACGCATGCAGCACCGTCGCCGGGGCGCGGCACGCGCAAAGCGCGCTCTCTGCCACCGACGGGCCCGCGCCGCCCCGTTCCGTCGAACTCCCCCTAAGCGACCAAATTACAGCGCGGTCAGCATCTAAACGGAACAAGGGGACATCCACGACGAAGCTCAACCTCTGAACCCCCCCGTGCAACCACTGCGCCGCCGTAATCACCTCGCCGGAGAACCCCGTTGTCGGCAACCGCCTCAGGGCGGCTATATATAGCACCCCGAGCTTGCGCTCGCCTCCGCACGACTCCACCACCACACCAGACCCCGCCCGGCCACTGAACGAGCCTCGAGGGGCCTTTCCTCCTCGACTCCGGCCACCTCCGTCCGCCTCGGGCTCCGGCTTCGTTCTCTCCGGTGAGAACCCCTCCGCCGCCCTAGTTTCGCTGTAGCCTCATACCACCTCTAGTAAGATAACCCCCAGCTCAATTTTGGCCTCGCAGCTCTCTCCGGTGAGATCCACGACCACCTGAACCGCCGTCCGCCAGAGCAAGCGTCACCGCTGACGTGGTACTCGCCGGCGACCACCACCACCTCCCACAGACGCGGAATGGCACCCTGAACACAGAGGTACACCCCGATCACCTTACCTCGCCATGGATCGCCGTCGGCGACCACCGCGCCTCTCGGCGCCGTCGCGCTCTGTTTTCCCTCGTTTGAAAATTCAAACCTGACGGGTGGAGCCCGCCTGTCAGTCTCTCAGCCGTTTTTTTAAAACGAAACGTTATCTGTACTTTTCCGCAGAACCCCCTGGAAGTTTTCTGTTTCATTACAGATGAGTCCTTGGGTTAAAACACTTATAACTTTTTAACAGAAAGGAATTTTTGAGTGATTCTTTTTCTGTCCTCTTCAAAATTTTGTCTAGTTTTTTATAATATTTATTTGAAAAATATTTGGAACACTTTTCTGTACACTCACGGCATTTACGTTGCATGCGTATTTTTTCTTATACCATAGATACCGGAGGAGGTGACGGAGCTGCAAACTTCGCACAGTTAGGCTCCGACTACTCCGAACCAGGCAAGCATGTTTGAACTCTTGATATGATGAGTGTTGTTGCATGTTTGCATTTTAGTATAGTCATGGCATGTTTATGAACATCACTTTGCATGATATATCACATGCACATAATCGGAAAGTAGGTTTCGGAAAGCATTATGTTGTTGGATACATATTTGCAAAGCCATGTGTTGGTATGAGGATGGGTAAGATGGCAGTGTTGTGACATGTCAGTCTTATGCCAGATTATTTGACTTCCGTGTCGTCATGACACAATTCACATCCCCATTCATTCCATCCTATACTGTCACATGTTTTCCGAAAGGAATATGGCATAGTAAGTTGCAAATCGTTTTCCTGGTACACACCAAGTGGAGAGGCCGGGATGAGGGTTCCATGGCCCTGGATTAAAGCACGTCATCAGGTCATGGGGCATGGGTGTTTCCGGTTGGGACCGAGAGGGGGGCACCCCTTAGAGCGCGCGTATAGAAATTTGATCCCATGCTATTCGAGGTTGTGGCCTCCCCGTCTCAAAGTTTTTCTTGGATGTTGTCCAGGGTGATTCCTGGCAACGTGAGGTGAAATGGGTGTGTACTAGTTAAATGTGTTTCTACTGAAATACCGTAAACGGAACTAGTCCTTCGTGACTACAGAAATACATTGGTTGTGTTCAGTTCTTCCAAACTCTGTAGAGTCTCAATCTTTCAGTTATCTTGTACTTTGTTCAAGTACTATAATTATCTTATCTTGTCAGGTATCAGCCTCAGTGACAACAACTCCGGTGGGATTTATGTGTAATAAAACCGGATAAAAGATTATTCTTGTGGATGGACTGTCTGTGATGTCGCTCAGACGTCCGACGGTGGCATACCTGTTATTTGCTTTTGTTAAAGCCATGTCTGTGATGTCGCTCAGACGTCCGACGGTGGTATTTCTTTCAAGCCCTGTCTGTGATGTCGCTCAGACGTCCGACGGTGGTATTTCTTTTAAAGCCCTGTCTGTGATGTCGCTCAGACGTCTGATGGTGGTATTTCTCTTGAAGCCCTAGCTGTGATGTCGCTCAAACGTCCTACTGTGGTATTTCTTTTAAAAGCTCTTTATGTGATGTCGCTCAGACGTCCGACTGTGGCATTTCTTTTAAAGCCCTTTATGTGATGTCGCCCAGACGTCCGACTGTGGCATTTCTTTTAAAGCCATGTCTGTGATGTCGCTCAGACGTCCAACTGTGGTATTTCTTTTAAAGCCCTTTATGTGATGTCGCTCAGACGTCCGACTGTGGCATTTCTTTTAAAAGCCCTTTATGTGGTGTCGCCAAGACGCCCGACTGCGGCATGCATTCTTATTTATTTACCTTTCGAGGCGTCGCTCCAGACACCCGATCGGTTTTCAGTTATTAAATTTTGATACATCAAGTTCTGCAATATTACCGTTGTTATTTGAGTATCATACTTTGTTCATGACGCATTCATGCATTCATTGATTATATCTTTTGTCCGAGCTGTCTTGCGAGTAATTTCAAGTACTCACCTGGCTTGTTGATTTGGCCAGATGCTGATGAAGACGATCTCATGGATGAAGAGTTTGATAGCGAGTCCGATGCCTAGAGGAGTCCCAGTCAGTCCCGTGCGATCCTGTCTTGGTCATTGTATTATCCGCTTTCGCAACCCCGAATAAATTCATCGATCCTCACCTCAACTTATCAGTAGAAGTCAAGTTATCCACCACCACTTTTCCCTCGAGCTAGTAGCATGCCACCCCACCCTTGTGTGAAAACCGCCCATATGTAATATATTGGCGAGTCTGTAATAAATTGTTGAGCAGCCTCAGCTCAACCCTGTAATATGTTTGATGCTACTGGTTCTCTGTTTATCAAGCTTTTGTCTACCAGAAAGGATGACTTTTCCTATACTGGGATTTAAAGATTGGTTTTCTCAATAAACATTTTTATTGAAAAACCGGTCGTGACAGACTTGGTATTCATAGCCAGGCTGACTGTAGGAAGCCACTAGGTGCGATCCCTAATTGGTTATTAGCATGATGGAGTTATTCATGTTTTTGCAAATGTAGTCATTTTCTGACAGTCAGCATAAAATTTATGATCTGACCACTTTTGTAGATGGCCGGCAACGACTGCGAGTCTCAGATGTTCGCCAACGTGCCTGAAGGGTTCATCAAACTCGTCTCCTTCATCATTCAGGTCGCGATGGGGCCATCCGTGCGCCCAGTCTTCACGCTTTATCCACACAAGATCAACGACAGTCTGACTATGCACCAGGCCGCGGTGCAATTCAGGGGAGGCCATGCTGAAATACGCCGCCTCCAATTCGTGGGGAGAGCCATGCCTACAGAAAGGCATGCTATGCAGATGGCTGCCCGCGAGACGATAGCCCGTCTTCGGGATGTTCTTCCTGCAATGAAGACCCGTCGCTACCGCTACCTTCCATGCCATGTGCCTTACACCTGTCACTACTCTTTCTCTTGCCCAGAGGAGAGCGAGACGAAGCCTTTGAGATGCTTGTCGAGTACCTCCGAGCCCTGGAGGCAGCATTTGACTGCATGGTGGATGACCTCGTGGCTGCACGCATGGACTCAGTTCATGGCTGTGCTGCTAACAGGAGGGAACTCCTGCACACCGCTCCACCACTGACTTTTGTGTCATCCACAACCTCTCACTCACCTACCATACTCACCTTTGCTCGTCGTCTTCCTACCACAGAGGAATTTAACTAGGCTATTGCACCCACTCCCGTCCGCTCTGCACCACTTGTTGCACCCACTCCCATACGAGCTACCCCACCTATTCCACCCACTCATATTCGTGTTATTCCGCCTACGGCACCTGCTCCATCAGCTCAGCACAACGTTTCTCGTCTGGAACCTATTAGCGAGGAGGAGGTTGATTCCCCAGCATCTCTGCGTCTCACCCTCGGCAGGCCAAGGGAGATCCTCACCATCTCCGACTAAGTACGCATAGACGCCATGCGATGTATCAACTTGTGTAATATGTTTTTATGTACATAGGTTGTGAGAAGTAGCCTGTTTGCGCACCATGTAGGATCTGGAGGAGTGCACTAGTTTAAATAACATGTCAGGATTATGTACGCATATCCTGAGTGATGTAATGTATAATTATGCCTGCGTGTAAGATATGCACTAGTCCTTCTCCGCGCGCAATCGTGTGTTTTCAAAAAAAATACCATGGAGTTTAAAAATGTCCTTTGGGTGTGATTTTATTGACTTTTGCGACTCTCTTTCTTATCTTACGAGTTCACAAAAAATTATCCCCAGAGTGAAGGATGTCTCGTCCTTGGACGCGCTCCATGCCAACTCAGCCAGAAGAAAATTATGGCACACCGCAGAACCAGAATTTCACTCAGGGGCAGACAAGTCAACAGGACAGTGAAACAGCTTTTACACAAGTTTGTCGTTTGTATGAACAGAGTCAACAGCAACACCAGGAAATGATGAACCAATTCATCAATATGGGAAGTAACCATGGTCAGTATCAACCGCAAAAAGATGCGTCCTCCAACATTTTCTCATACTAACAAGCCTCTTGAGGCCGATGACTGGCTTCGAGACATGGAGAGAAAATTAATTATCGCACAGTGTTCAGACCATGAAAAAGTACTGTATGCACCACATTATCTCACAGGTGCAGCTGCATCGTGGTGGGAAAACTTCCTGCACATGCACCCCAACGAAAATGAAATCACTTGGGAAAATTTCAAAGAAGGTTTTCATGGGGCACATATTCCTAAGAGCGTCATGAAAATCAAGAAGAAGGAATTTGATGAACTCAAACAAAGAGCCATGACAGTGTCAGAATACAACAGCCAATTCACACTGTTGTCTCGCTACGCCAATGAAGAACGCATGACCGAGAGCAAGAAGATGGAAAAATTCTTGGAAGGCCTGGCACCCGCCCTTAAGTGCCAGCTAGTTGTGCACACCTTTCTAGATTTTAAAACACTGGTGGATAAGGCCATTACCCTGGAAAATGAGCGACGTAGCCTGGAAGATATCCGCAAACAGAAAAGGGACCAGACTATTTTTTCTCGCAATCACAGAAGCAAGAAGGAATTTTAGAAGGGGGATTCACACAAAACCCCGGCGAATAATTCACGTCCAACCAAGAATTTCCATGCAAGAGACAAAGAGTTCACCTATCGCCCAGGCATTACCTGTTATGCTTGTGGAGAAGAAGGGCACTATGCCAAGCAGTGTCCCAAGCCTAGGAACTCAAACCCGAAGCTCAATAATGATGGAAATAATTCAGCACCAAAGTGAAGCAATTTCAACCCCAACAACAACCACCGGAAAGGTCACTTGAACCATGTGACCCGAGAGGAAGCACAGAACACCCCAGATATCGTACTCGGTACGTACCCCGTTAACACAATACCTGCCATGGTTTTGTTTGATTCTGGAGCTTCTCACTCTTTCGTTTCAAAAAGTTTTGCTTTGCAAAATAATTTTTCGATGCTTCCCTTGGAAAAATCAATGATCGTCAAGTCCCCTGGGATTAAGCAAGTGACCCAGAGTTACTGTCAAGGTGTGGTTATTGAATTTGAAGGATTGAATTTTTTCGCCAACCTTATTGTACTGGAAAGCAAAGGACTGGATGTCATCCTAGGAATGGATTGGTTGAGCACAAACAAAGGTTTTATTGACTGCTTTAACCGTACCGTGATTCTCACCCACCATCAAGGGAAGAAAAAAAAGTTTCAGCCAAAGAGAGACAAATACCTCGGCAACCTAGATTAAACAAGGTGGACGTTTCTGAGCTGAACAAGGTTCCAGTGGTATGTGAATTTCCAGATGTATTTCCAGAAGAACTACCAGGCATGCCACCAGACCGAGAGATAGAATTCAGCATTGAGCTAGCACCCGGAACCACTCCTATTTACAAGAAACCTTACAGAATGGCACCATCCGAATTGGTAGACTTGAAGAAGCAAATAAAAGAATTATTGGAGAAAGGATACATACGAGCCAGCTCCTCACCTTGGGGTTCTCCAATTTTATTTGCCAAGAAGAAGGATGGAACAATGAGGTTGTGTATTGATTATCGAGCTCTCAACATGGTCACAATCAAGAACAAATACCCAATGCCCCGAATAAATGATTTATTCGATCAGCTCGCACAGGCCAAAGTCTTCTCAAAAATTGATTTGAGATCAGGATACCACCAATTAAAAGTACGAACAGAAGATATTCCCAAGACCGCTTTCACCTCCAGATATGGGCTGTATGAGTTCACAGTAATGCCATTTGGGCTAACCAACGCCCCCGCATATTTTGTTCACCTCATGAACAAAGTGTTTATGAAGTATATGGACAAGTTTGTTGTGGTATTCATCGATGATATTCTGATATATTCCAAAACACCAGAAGAGCACGCCGAGCATCTGAGGATTGTGCTCGGAGAACTCAGGAAACATCAACTGTACGCCAAATTCAGCAAATGTGAATTTTGGCTAAGGTAGGTGGGTTTTCTGGGCCACGTGCTAACCCAAGAAGGTATTGCAGTAGATCCGGAAAAGGTCAAGGCCGTACTTGGCTGGAAACCACCAGCTAACATAACGGACGTACGGAGTTTCTTGGGAATGGCAGGCTATTATCGGAGATTTATTGAAGGATTCTCCACTATAGCAAAGCCCATGACACAATTGCTCAAGAAGGGCAAGAAATTTGAATGGACAGAAGCATGTGAGAAAAGCTTCCAAGAGCTAAAAAGAAAATTAACAACGGCACCGGTACTAATTGTGCCAGATATACACAAGAACTTTGAGGTATATTGTGACGCATCCCGGAAAGGCCTCGGATGCGTATTGATGCAAGAAGGCAAGGTAGTTGCGTATGTCTCCAGAAAACTATGCAAGCATGAGGAAAATTAGCCCACTCATGACTTGGAATTAGCCGCGATCATCCATGCACTCAAGGAATGGAGACACTTCCTGCTTGGGAATCGTTGTGAGATATACACAGACCATAAGAGTCTTAAGTATATTTTCACACAGCCAGAGTTAAATTTACGGCAACGACGCTGGTTAGAGTTCGTGAAGGATTATGATGTGGGAATCCACTACCACCCCTGAAAAGCAAATGTTGTGGCACATGCACTTAGTCGCAATCCCAGCACGGAAGACGACAGTATGCCAAAATTGAGGCCAGAATTTCAACAGGAATTTGCCCGACTCAATCTCATACTGGTCACCGAAGGTAGTGTATCAAATATCGAAATACAGCCTACCCTGATGGGAAGTATCAAGGAAGCCCAGCACGGACACCCCAGCATTGAGGGCATAAAAAGAAAAGTGAGTTTGGGAAGAGCCTCAGAATTCAACATAGATGAGCAAGGAATATTGTGGTACGGAGAAAGGCTATGCGTACCAAATGTCAAGGACCTCAAACAGCAGATATTAACTGAAAGTCACACAGCTCCGTATTCAATCCATCCTGGAGGGACAAAAATGTACAAAGACATTCAGGAAAAATTTTGGTGGCACGGTATGAAGAGAGATATAGCCACGTTCATTGCATGCTGTGACTCTTGTCAACGTATCAAGGCCGAGCACCAGAGACCAGCCGGACTGTTACAGCCAAATAAGATACCCGAGTGGAAATGGGACGAGATTGGAATGGACTTTATCGTTGGACTGCCACGGTCACAACACGGAAATGATGCCATATGGGTCATAACCGACAGATTAACCAAGGTGGCACATTTTATTCCGGTAAAAACAACTTGCACCACTCAGAGACTAGCCAGACTTTATCTTGCCTGTATCGTCTGCCTACATGGAGTCCCTAAGACTATTATCTCCGATAGAGGCACACAGTTCGTCTCTACATTCTGGGATCACCTACAGCAGGCACTGGGAACCCAACTAGCCTTCAGTACCGCATACCATCCCCGGACTGATGGACAAACGGAACATGTAAACCAAATCTTAGAAGACATGCTAAGAGCCTGTGTCCTCACCTACGGGAACAGTTGGGAAGAAAGTTTGCCATATGCAGAGTTCGCATACAACAACAGCTATCAAGCCAGCTTGCAAATGGCACCCTTTGAAGCCCTATATGGAGAAGATGTCGTACCCCGCTAAATTGGTCAGAGACCGGAGACAGCCATATCTTTGGCCCAGATATGCTCAAGGAGGCCGAGGAGAAAGTTAAGACGATTAGAGAACGACTCAAAACAGCTCAAAGTCGGCAAAAGAGTTATTACGACCGAAAGCATCGGGAAATCAGTTTTGAACCCGGAGAATTGGTATACCTAAGAGTTTCTCCTATGAAGGGTCTGCAACGATTCAAGATTAAGGGGAAACTAGCACCAAGGTTCATCGGACCATTTCATATAGTGGCCCGACGAGGCAAGGTAGCCTACCAGCTGGACCTGCCCAGAGACTTATCTGGTATCCACAACGTGTTTCACATCTCGCAGTTGAGAAAATACATAAGCAACCCAGAGAAGCAAGTTTCACATGAGTATATTGACGTGCAACCAGACCTCACTTACCGGGAGCACCCAATAAAAATATTAGGAGAGTCTGAGAGGAGGACCCGACAGAAAACCATTAAGTTTTTCAGAATTCAATGGAGTAACCACACCGAGAATGAAGCAACTTGGGAGAGCGAGGATTTTCTTCGGACAGAGCACCCACACTTGTTTAAGGATCAGCTGAAATCTCAGGGACGAGATTTTTCCTAAGGGGGTAGGTACTGTGACACTCCAACATTTTTTGGTGTTTTGTTTTTCAAAAGAGCCTTGCTTGGTTTGAAAGGAGGTCATTTAAACCCTTCATAAAAACCATCTTCTAAGTTTGCCCTCTCAAAATCCTTTTCTTGGATTTGGTTTCTTTTAAAATGAAAACCCTTTTAGTTTTGGGCTTTTATTTGGTTTGATCCCTTCAAAATTTTACCATGCCTCCTATGGTGAAATTTTCCCAAAACCTCTCCTCCCACTATAGTTCAACCCAAACATTCTGTCCAAACTAATAAAATCCATTTTTGGACTTTATTCCAACTATTTCTCCTCCCAAAATATTTCTGTCTTTTCTTTTGAGCCTAGGTGGATTGCAAAGCAAGTACCCCAATGCTTATGACTTTTGACCTCAACTCAACACCCCTGGATAGTCCTTTGTACCCACAACCCAGAACCATCTTGATCCACTCTTCTCCTGTTCAAATATTTCAAAATTCACTCACTGCAAGTTTGGACCAGATTTGCCAAATTTGGTGAAAACCATATCTACACCTCTCCAAAAATTCTACAAATATTCAGGCAGCCTCGAGGTGCAATGAGAGGCCCATCCACCAAAAACCAGCTCAAGGGGAGATATCTACACACTAGAATCATTCTGTCGAACACCTTGCATGCGCTAGTACTGTTCACTTTCAGAAATTCAGAAGTTCAGTGTCGATCTTCGTCAGTAACTTCAGTCACGAGCTCACAGTGCGCTTGGCACGTAGCTCACGGCCAGCCTTGCTTGTCCAGAGCCTCACACGCGCGCTTGGTGCCTTCCCGGCATCGGTGGCGCCTTGGCCCGCCTGCGCCGGCGTGTCTTGCGGCGGCCGTAGCGCCGTAGCGGCCGACAGGAAGCAGAACGACGACACAACACCGTTCGGCGCCGCCCAAGCGTCCTGGTGGCTCCGCGTGGCCACCTCCTTGCCAGCGCATGCATGCAGCACCGTCGCCGTGGCGCGGCACGCGCAGAGCGCGCTCTCTGCCGCCGACGGGCCCGCGCCGCCCCGTTCCATCGAACTCCCCCTAAGCGACCAAATTACAGCGCGGTCAGCATCTAAACGGAACCAGGGGACATCCACGACGTAGCTCAACCTCTGAACCCCCCCGTGCAACCACTGCGCCGCCGTAATCACCTTGCCGGAGAACCCCGTTCTCGGCAACCGCCTCGTGGCGGCTATATATAGCACCCCGAGCTTGCGCTCGCCTCCGCACGATTCCACCACCACACCAGACCCCGCCCGGCCACTGAACGAGCCTCAAGGGGCCTTTCCTCCTCGACTTCAGCCACCTCCGTCCGCCTCGGGCTCCGGATTCGTTCTCTCCGGTGAGAACCCCTCCGCCGCCCTAGTTTCGACCGTAGCCTCGTACCACCTCTAGTAAGATAACCCCCAGCTCAATTTTAGCCTCGCAGCTCTCTCCGGCGAGATCCATGACCACCCGAACCGCCGTCCGCCGGAGCAAGCGTCACCGCCGACGTGGTACTCGCCGGCGACCACCACCACCTCCCACAGATGCGGAATGGCACCCTGAACACAGAGGTACACCCCAATCACCTTACCTCGCCGTGGATCGCAGCCGGCGACCACCGCGCCTCTCGGTGCCGTCGCGCTCTGTTTTCCCTCGTTTGAAAATTCAAACCTGACGGGTGGAGCCCTCCTGTCAGTCTCTCAGCCATTTTTTTTAAAACGAAACTTTATCTGTAGTTTTCCGCAGAACCCCCTGGAAGTTTTCTGTTTCATTACAGATGAGTCCTTGGGTTAAAACACTTATAACTTTTTAACAGAAAGGAATTTTTGAGTGATTCTTTTTCTGGCCTCTTCAAAATTTTGTCTAGTTTTTTATCATGTTTATTTGAAAAATATTTGGAACACTTTTATGTACACTCACGGCATTTATGTTGCATGCGTATTTTTTCTTATACCGTAGATACCGGAGGAGGTGACGGAGCTGCAAACTTTGCACAGTTAGGCTCCGACTACTCCGAACCAGGCAAGCATGTTTGAACTCTTTATATGATGAGTGTTGTTGCATGTTTGCATTTTAGTATAGTCATGGCATGTTTATGAACATCACTTTGCATGATATATCACATGCACATAATCGGAAAGTAGGTTTCGGAAAGCATTATGTTGTTGGATACATATTTGCAAAGCCATGTGTTGGTATGAGGATGGGTAAGATGGCAGTGTTGTGACATGCCAGTCTTATGCCAGATTATTTGACTTCCGTGTCGTCATGACACAATTCACATCCCCATTGATTCCATTATACTGTCACATGCTTTCCGAAAGGAATATGGCATAGTAAGTTGCAAATCGTTTTCCTGGTACACACCACGTGGAGAGGCCGGGATGAGGGTTCCATGGCCCTGGATTAAAGCCCGTCATCCGGTCAGGGGGCATGGGTGTTTCCGGTTGGGACCGAGAGGGGGCACCCCTTAGAGCGCGCGTATAGAAATTTGATCCCATGCTATTCGAGGTTGTGGCCTCCCCATCTCAAAGTTTTTCTTGGACGTTGTCCAGGGTGATTCCTGGCAACGTGAGGTGAAATGGGTGTGTACTAGTTAAATGTGTTTCTACTAAAATGTGGTAAACGGAACTAGTCCTTCGTGACTACGGAAATCCGTTGGCTGTGTTCAGTTCTTCCAAACTCTGCAGAGTCTCAATCTTTCAATTATCTTGTACTTTGTTCAAGTACTATAATTATCTTATCTTGTCAGGTATCAGCCTCAGTGACAAAAACTCCGATGGGATTTATGTGTAATAAATCCGGATAAAAGATTATTCTTGTGGATGGACTAATGTCGTTATTTACATTTATTACAAAGCCCTGTCTGTGATGTCGCTCAGACGTCCGACGGTGGCATACCTGTTATTTGCTTTTGTTAAAGCCCTGTCTGTGATGTCGCTCAGACGTCCGATGGTGGTATTTCTTTCAAGCCCTGTCTGTGATGTCGCTCAGACGTCCGACGGTGGTATTTCTTTTAAAGCCCTATCTGTGATGTCGCTCAGACGTCCGACGGTGGTATTTCTCTTGAAGCCCTATCTGTGATGTCGCTCAGACGTCCGACTGTGGTATTTCTTTTAAAAGCCCTTTATGTGATGTCGCTCAGACGTCCGACTGTGGCATTTCTTTTAAAGCCCTTTTTGATGTCGCTCAGACGCCGACTGTGGTATTTCCTTTTTAAAGCCCTTATGTGATGTCGCTCAGACGTCCGACTGTGGCATTTCTTTTAAAAGCCCTTTATGTGGTGTCGCCAAGACGCCCGACTGCGGCATGCATTCTTATTTATTTACCTTTCGAGGCGTCGCTCTAGACACCCGATCGGTTTTCAGTTATTAAATTTTGATACATCAAGTTCTGCAATATTACCGTTGTTATTTTGATACATCAAGTTCTGCAATTTCATGCATTCATTGATTATATCTTTTGTCCGAGCTGTCTTGCGAGTACTTTCAACTACTCACCTGGCTTGTTGATTTGGCCAGATGCTGATGAAGATGATCTCATGGATGAAGAGTTTGATAGCGAGTCCGACGCCTAGAGGAGTCCCAGTCAGTCCCGTGCGATCCTGTCTTGGTCATTGTATTATCTGCTTCCGCAACCCCGAATGAATTCATTGAGCCTCACCTCGACGCTCGATGTACTGCCAGTAGAAGTCAAGTTATCCACCACCACTTTTCCCTCGAGCTAGTAGCATGCCACCCCACCCTTGTGTCAAAACTGCCCATATGTAATATATTGGCGAGTCTGTAATAAATTGTTGAGCAGCCTCAGCTCAACCCTGTAATATGTTTGATGCTACTGGTTCTCTGTTTATCAAGCTTTTGTCTACCAGAAAGGATGACTTTTCCTATACTGGGATTTAAAGATTGGTTTTCTCAATAAACATTTTTATTGAAAAACCGGTCGTGACACATTGGGCTCTAGGTTAATAAGTTAGTCCCAAAAATAATATAAAATACCATATTAATGCACATAAAACATCCAAAACCGATAATATAATAGCATGGGACAATCAAAAATTAAAGATACGTTGGAGACGTATCAGGATTCTGTATGCTTCGGTTGTTGGGTCCAGGATGTATGCTATGGTATGCACTCAGCCCGATGTTAGCTTTCCTCTCGGCGTGGTGGGCAGATACCAGGCTGATCCAGGTGAGAGTCACTGGCCAGCGGTTAAGAATATCCTTAAGTAATTGAGAAGGACTAAGGATATGTTCCTGGTTTATGGAGGTGAGGATGAGCTCGTTGTAAAGAAATACACCGATGCTAGTTTCCAAAATGATAGGGATAATAGTTGATCACAATCTGGGTTTGTGTTCTGATGTAGGGTGGAAACCCAAAGGCCGATCTTTCACGATTTGGAGGGGATCCCGTGAAGAACATGACGAACACACGAAGAACACAAGGGGGAAAACAAGGGGGACACTCAAATTGGCTTGATCCAATCACACATATGTTAGATCCATGAACACAAAGAGATCACAAGATCCTAAGAAAACAAAGAAAAGATACAAGTAGCTAGTTCTTCTCCAAGAGGAGGTCTTGAGTCCACTAGAGGATCTTTTCCTAGGTGGAGGGCTTGAATCCACTTGGGGGATCTGCTCCTAGATGGAGGGCTTGGCCTCCAATGGAGTATGTGTCAAGTGGATGAGCAAAGCTCTATCTCTCATATGAGATAAATCAATTCTAACCCTAAAACGTTGGGGGAGAAAGGTATATATAATCTAGAGGGGGCGAAGGGTACATGGGCCTCGGCCCTTTAAACTGTGCGCATACAGGGGGAGCCAGACGTTCGAGCGTCGGCCCGAATGTCCGGGCCTTCCCGAAGTGCCGGATGTCCAAGCGCGGGGGGCGGATGTCCGGGCTGGCAATGTCCGGTCTCGGGGCTCTCTAGACAAGCGAGGTCCGGATGTCTGGGCTGGGGCCGGATGTCCGGCGGCTTGTGTTGGGCCGGATATTCGGGGCCTGAGCCGGATGTCCGGGCTGGCGGGGGTCAGCCTTGGTGAGGTTGTGTGAAGGGCGCCGGATTTCCGGGATGGGGCCGGATGTCCGGTGCCTGGAGGTGTCCCTCAGCAGGGCTGCTTCTTTGGCCGTCGGCTTCAGGGGCCGGATGTCGGGGCCCGGGGAACTTCCTCCGGTTCCTTCTGTTGTTTCTCTTCATCCATGTGCTTGGGGACTTCTCCAACTTCACGTGTGTCATCGAGAGGGCCTTCTTGGTACCTGATCATGCACAACATTTGGGACTTAGGTAGTAGCCATGTCCGAGTGGATCATATGGAATATTGAAAGCACAAGTGCTCCCTAGGTGGTTTTGGTAATTAATGTCAACATATCTCTTGTTGGACTAACACTTTTATCTAGTACTTTTCAGACAAGTTCAACAGTGGAGTGGCATGGACTAAAGGATGTGGGAACTCCTTCAAGATGCTAAGGACAAAGGATTGGCTCAAGCTTCAAGCTCAAGACTCTTCATTTTACATTTTAGTGATCCAAGATCACATTGAGTCTATAGGAAAAGCCAATACTATCAAGGAGGGATGAGGTGTTGCTTAATGAGCCTCTTGCTTCATGTGCTTAGTGATATGCTCCAAAACCCTCAGCTACTTTCTCACATCCACAAATGACATAAACCCAAAGCCAAAATCAGCCATACCGATTCTTTCTATCCGGCGGCACCGAGTTAGGATGTCTTACCCACTGCCACAAACCCTAGGCAAATCGGTCTTACCGATAGGGATCTCGGTCTCACCGAGATGGAATTGTAATCTCTCTGTGTATGTCCATTATCAAAATCGGTCTCACCGAGTTTGAACAATCGGTACTACTGAGATTACAATGCAAACTCTCTGGTTAACTTATTACCAAAATCGGTCCCACCGAGTTTGAGTAATCGGTCCCACCGAGTTTGCCTAACCAACTCTCTGGTTAGCTAATTACCAAAATCAGTCCCACCGAGTTTGTGTAATCGGTCTCACCGAGATTACGTTATACCCTAACCCTAACTGAATCGGTCCTACCGAGATGCATCTCGGTCCCACCAAAAATCCTAACGGTCACTAGGTTTACTAAATCGGTCCGACCGAGCTGTTGAATCAGTCCCACCGAGTTTGGTAAATTGAGTGTAACGGTTATATTTTGTGTGGAGGCTATATATACCCCTCCACCTCCTCTTCATTCGTGGAGAGAGCCATCAGAACAAGCCTACACTTCCAGCATCCTATTTCTGAGAGAGAACTACCTACTCATGTGTTGAGGCCAAGATATTCCATTCCTACCATATGAATCTTGATCTCTAGCCTTCCCTAAGTTGCTTTCCACTCAAATCTTCTTTCCACCAGATCCAAATCCTATGAGAGAGAGTTGAGTGTTGGGGAGACTATCATTTGAAGCACAAGAGCAAGGAGTTCATCATCAACGCACCATTTGTTACTTCTTGGAGAGTGGTGTCTTCTAGATTGGCTAGGTGTCACTTGGGAGCCTCCGACAAGATTGTGGAGTTGAACCAAAGAGTTTGTAAGGGCAAGGAGATCGCCTACTTCGTGAAGATCTACCGCTAGTGAGGCAAGTCCTTCGTGGGCGACGGCCATGGCGGGATAGACAAGGTTGTTTCTTCGTGAACCCTTCTTGTGTGGAGCCCTCCCTGGACTCGCGCAATCGTTACCCTTCGTGGGTTGAAGTCTCCATCAACATGGATGTACGATAGCACCACCTATCGGAACCACGCCAAAAACATCCATGTCTCCAATTGCGTTTGAATCCTCCAAAACCCTTTCCTTTACATTCTTGCAAGTTGCATGCTTTACTTTCCACTGCTCATATACTCTTTGCATGTTTGCTTGCTATGTGTTGTGAATGTTAAACTTGTGCCTAAACTCCATTCAAACTTAAAAAGGGCTAAAAACTGCAACTTTGGTACTTAGTGTCTAATCACCCCCCCCCCCTCTAGATACCTCTTCTCAAGGTCCTACAAGTGGTATCAGAGCATTGGTCTCCATTGCCTTGGTTTAATCACCATTGGAGGAAGATGGATGAGTCTACTTTGGGGATTCTTAGACATAGAGTGCCTATTCTTGATGGAGAGTATTTTCATGAGTGGAAAAATGAGATGCTTGTAATTTTCAATCAATATCATTTGAACAAGTACATTGCTAGCCCTTGTGCACCTTGTGTTGATCCTATGCATCCTACCCTTGATGAGTCTATTGACATGATTAGGAATCTTAGAACTATTAATCTTATCACTAGAGGCTTGCCTAGAAACTTGATTATAAAACTGCCTACTCTTAAGTGTGCCTACACTATATGGAAATTTCTTGAGGAACGATTCCCTGATTATTCTTTGAAAAATCTTGATGAAATTCTTCATAAGTCTATTGCCTTGAGTAAGATGGATACTAGTGATCCTATGTTTGGTGATCGTCTATTTGAGCTTACGAGCCTCATGCGTGCCAAAGGAAATGTTGGTATTATTAGTGATATTATTTCCGAAGCTATAAAAATCCATAGACAAGATCATTGTCAAAATCACTCTAACGAATCACCCTCTCTAGGATTTGATCCACCACATGACGATGTTGAACATGGATACTATGATGAGGATGATGATGATGACTTTGATCTTGATGATGCAATGAGACATTTTGGTCTTATGGCAAATCTTCGGGGATATATGGTAGGAGGAAAGGAATGGGTTCTTGATAGTGGATGTACCGGTCACATGACCGGAGATAAAGATATGTTTCGTGAGCTTGCTGATAATGATAGTCCTCGAAAGTATGTCACTTTCGGTGACAACTCAAAGGGTAAGGTGGTTGGCCTCGGTAAGGTGGCCATCTCACATGATAGCTCCATACAAAATGTCATGCTCGTTGAATCTCTTGGATACAACTTACTTTCAGTATCTAGACTTGCTGACTTTGGTTTCAATGTCTTATTTACTGAAGTTGATTGCCAAGTGTTTCGTCGAGACAATCATAAAATGGCCTTTACCGGTATACGTAGAGGTGATCTTTACATTGTTGATTTCACTAAAAAGGCCCAACCTAAAACTTGCTTCATTGCTAAATCCTCAAAAGGTTGGTTATGGCATAGATGACTAGGTCACGTTGGCATGAGAAACCTTGACAAGCTTATTAAAGTAAATCATATCCTTGGAGTTAATGATGTCATTTTTGATAAGGATAGACTTTGTAGTGCTTGTCAAGCAGGTAAGCAGGTTGGACGAAGGCATCCCGTGAAGAACATCATGACCACAAGGAGGCCACTTGAGCTACTTCACATGGATCTTTTAGGTCCCAACTCTTACAAGAGTCTCGGTGGAAATTCTTTTGGTCTAGT
Source organism: Triticum aestivum (assembly GCF_018294505.1). Lineage (NCBI taxonomy): Eukaryota > Viridiplantae > Streptophyta > Magnoliopsida > Poales > Poaceae > Triticum > Triticum aestivum. The sequence continues at coordinate 380,222,822 of NC_057801.1, forward strand.
TATAGTTGATGATTTTTCAAGATTTACGTGGGTGTTCTTTCTCGATGATAAATCGCAAGTCCAAAATATCTTCAAGAACTTTGCTAGGAAGGCCCAAAATCAATTTGAAGTGAAGATCAAGAAGGTTCGCAGCGAGAACAGAACGGAGTTCAAGAACGCAAATGTGGACACCTTTCTTGACGAAGAAGGGATTTCACACGAGTTCTCGGCTACGTACACACCTCAACAAAATGGAGTTGTTGAGATGAAGAACCAGATGCTCATCGAAATGGCAAGAATGATGCTTGATGAGTACAAGACGCCGAAGCACTTTTGGGCAGAAGCGGTTGAGACAGCTTGTCATGCAACAAATCGCTTGTATCTTCACAAGCTACTCGGCAAGACGGCATACGAGCTCCTCACCAGTAACAAACCCCAAGTTGGATACTTTCGAGTATTCGGCTCAAAGTGCTACATTCTTGATAAGCATCGTCATTCTAAATTTGCTTCTAAGTCTCATGAAGGTTTCCTACTAGGTTATGGCTCAAAGTCTCACACATACCGTGTCTACAACAATTTCACACGAAAGGTTGAACAGACGGTAGATGTGAAGTTTGATGAATCTAACGGCTCGCAAGTAGAGCAATTGCCAATTGATGTAGGAGACAAAGATCCTTCGGAAGCAATCCAAGACTTGTCTATTGGCAAGGTCCGTCCAACGGAGGTGAAGGAGAGTACCTCGTCCGTCCAAGTGGAAGCTTCTACTTCACGACAAGGTGAACCAAGAGTCGATACGGAAGCATCCACAAGTGGGACACACCAAGATGAAGAAAACAAGGAAGTGCATCAAGAACGTCAACAACCTCCTTCTCCACCACGACAAGAGAATGACAATGCCAACAATGAAGAAGAAGAAGAAGAAGATGAAGAAGAAGTTCAACCAAGAACCAAGCAAAAGCTTTCACGAGTTCGAGCAAGAATTGCTAAAGACCATCCCGTCGAGCAAATCTACAATGATATTCAAACCGGGAGAATCACTCGCTCTAAAACTCATTTAGCTAACTTTTGTGAAAACTATTCTTTCATCTCTAGCATTGAACCTATGAAGGTCGAAGAAGCATTGGAAGATCCGGATTGGATAAACGCTATTCATGAAGAGCTACACAACTTTGAGAGAAACCAAGTTTGGACATTGGTTGAGAAGCCCGACAACAACCACAACATCATCAGTACCAAATGGGTGTTTCACAACAAACAAGATGAAGATGGACAAGTTGTTCGCAACAAAGCACGTCTCGTCGCCCAAGGCTACACACAAGTCGAAGGTATGGACTATGGTGAGACTTATGCTCCTGTTGCTAGACTTGAGTCCATTCGCATCTTACTTGCCTATGATAATCATCATGATATCACATTCTACCAAATGGACACTAAAAGTTCTTTTCTAAATGGTGAAATAGAGGAGGAAGTTTATGTTAAACAACCTCCCGGCTTTGTCAATCCTAAGAAACGAAATCATGTTTACAAACTTCACAAAGCTCTTTATGGTCTTAAACAAGCTCCTAGAGCTTGGTACAAATGCTTAACTAAGTTTCTACTTGGAAAGGGATTTGAAATTGGGAAAATTGATTCTACTCTTTTCACTAAAAGGGTTAATGGAGAACTATTTGTATGCCAAATTTATGTTGATGATATCATATTTGGATCGACTAACCCTCATTTTAGTGAGAAGTTTGGAAAGCTAATGCCGGAGAAGTTTGAGATGTCAATGATGAGTGAACTCAAATTCTTTCTTGGGTTGCAAATCAAGCAAACTAAGGAAGGTACTTTTGTCTCTCAAACGAAGTACACTAAGGACTTATTCAAGAAGTTCGATATGCAAGAATGCAAAGGTATGTCTACACCCATGCCTACTAGTGGACATCTTGATTTGACCAAAGATGGTGAACCGGTTGATCAAAAGGTTTATCGCTCTATGATTGGTTCATTGTTATACCTATGTGCTTCACGTCCCGATATTATGCTAAGTGTGTGCATGTGTGCAAGATATCAAGCTGCTCCTAAAGAATGTCATCTTAAGGCTGTGAAAAGGATAGTGAGATACTTAATACATACACCAAATTTTGGCATTTGGTATCCTAAGAGGGCCTCTTTCGATCTTGTTGGCTACTCTGACTCGGACTATGCTGGAGACAAGGTTGATAGAAAGTCCACTTCAGGTACTTGTCAATTTCTTGGTAGATCTCTTGTGTCTTGGTCCTCCAAGAAACAAAACTCGGTATCCTTATCTACCGCCAAAGCGGAGTACATTGCCGCTGGTTCATGTTGTGCTCAATTACTTTGGATGACCCAAACTCTTAAAGATTATGGGATATATGTGAAACATGTTCCGTTGCTTTGTGACAATGAAAGTGCTATCAAAATTGGTCATAATCCTGTGCAACATTCTTGAACTAAGCATATTGAAGTTCATCGTCATTTCATTCGAGATCATGTTGCTAAGGGTGACATTGATCTTAAGCATGTTCGCACCGAAAAGCAATTAGCGGATATATTCACTAAACCTCTTGATGAGAAAGTGTTTTATAGGTTGAGAGGAGAATTGAACATCATAGATGCTTCAAACTTGGAGTAGAAACCCCATTGGATACATGCAAGACATGAGCTTATGACTAGTCCTTGATATTTCTCTTATGATGAAAATCTTATGTCTTGGACATATTTGCATCTTGCATGTTATCTAACCCATGTAGGTACTTGGTTGAATCAAATTCCATGAGATTGTAACCTACTCATATCTTGAGAAATCTCTACATCACCAAGTCTCTACACAAAGGTGGTTGAAGACAAGGAAGCACGAAACCATTCAAACATATCCTTTGACAAATTCTATGTTAAGCTTCATGATTGTCATTTTTGGATACACAAGTGCTATTCCTTGCAAGAACTAACCCATGTAGGTAGGTGGACTCAAATTCCAAGTGGTGCTCCCAACTCTTGATGAGCTACATCAACCTTGAGCAACCCACACAAGTTCAACTACATGATCAACACCACCAACCAAGGTATGTTATTCCATCTTAGAGAAGCTTTACTCCGAGACATGAGCTAAAGCAACTCGACAAGATGTGAATACATCAAGATGCTTAAACGAAAAATGGTAACCCCATTTTGAGCTTAAACGATGAGTATGACCTATGATCAAGTGATCTCACTTGACTCCTAAGTCAATATACTCTAACATAGGTGACTTTGTCGCCGACCATCTCTAGATGAAGTTCTCTTGTGTTCGTCTCTGTGTTTTTGCATTTGTCTCATGCATATTTGTTTCCCCTTTCAAAAAAAACTTCATCTAGATTTCTTTTTTTTGTTTGTTTGCTCTGCATTTTATGCATCAATTCATTGCATATCATTTAGTTAATTCCTTGCAAATCTTTGTGAGATCTTTCTAGTCTAGTGAGCTGAGGTGACAAGTGTTTTCTCTGTGATGAACTCGCTTACACCGATTTGTTATTTTCGGTCCAACCGAAAACTTTCGGTACCACCGAAGCATACCACTCGGTGCCACCGATTTCACAACAGGGAAACAGTTTGCCACTTATTCTAAGTTGCGTCTGTTCCAGATCCACTCAATGAATCTTGTCCTCTAACAAGCATCACATTTTTATCAAGTGCTTTATGTTGTCACTCAAGGATCAAACCCATTCACGACAAATTCCAGAGGGAGAGAGAGAGATCACATCTTTATCAAGCCCTTCTTGGAAATTGATGTCAAAGGGGGAGAGAGAGATCACATCAAAGCTTATCATTTTAGAGAGAGAGTATCACCTTCTCAGGGGGAGAGAGATCCTTCAGGGAGAGAGAGAGAGAGATCTCCAGGGGGAGAGAATACTAGTAGAAAGTATTTCTCAAGGATCCCAGATGCTTTGTGTTCAAGAGGAGAGATGCCACATGTCTTCTTGAGGGGAAATACAAGTTCATATGTGCTTACTTGCATTAGTTTGCACTAGCTCTATTCATTCATATTCTTTCAGCTCTGATTTTCTGTTCCCTATCTTCTCCCAGTATCCCATGCTAGATTCAGGGGGAGCAAGACATCTAAGGGAAAGAAATCATCAAATTCATTGCATATCTTTACTCTTGGGGACATGTCTAATCAAATGTGGTACTTAGTACTGAATCTCTACATGTCATCCCAGTCTTGGTATTCTTGTAGTTTCTTCGGTTTGCTCTGGCTAGTAGATGTATCTGTGTTATCTAACCTTGTTTGTGCAGGTTCATTCCATCCTAAGCCAACTCAAGACTACAAGGTAAGTATATGCATCACAATCATGTGTATGAGGAATTCTTGCTGATGTACATACTGTTTACAAGAAGGACTCATGGGCATGAAGGTATTTCCTTTAATACTTTTTGCTCTGATGCATATGGCCAAGATACATGTAACACATTGCCTGCTCTGTCATGGTTATGCTTTCACATGCTTCTATATTTCATATTCACATGATTGCATACATGTAGGGGGAGCATATGCTTGTTACATGTCTTTCCAAAGCTTTACTTGCTATTCTTCATATCCTTATCTAAAGCTTTGATGTATGTTGCCATCAATTACCAAAAAGGGGGAGATTGAAAGCACAAGTGCTCCCTAGGTGGTTTTGGTAATTAATGTCAACATATCTCTTGTTGGACTAACACTTTTATCTAGTACTTTTCAGACAAGTTCAACAATAGAGTGGCATGGACTAAAGGATGTGGGAACTCCTTCAAGATGCTAAGGACAAAGGATTGGCTCAAGCTTCAAGCTCAAGACTCTTCATTTTACATTTTAGTGATCCAAGATCACATTGAGTCTATAGGAAAAGCCAATACTATCAAGGAGGGATGAGGTGTTTCTTAATGAGCCTCTTGCTTCATGTGCTTAGTGATATGCTCCAAAACCCTCAGCTACTTTCTCACATCCACAAATGACCTAAACCCAAAGCCAAAATCGGCCATACCGATTCTTTCTATCCCGCGCCACCGAGTTAGGATGTCTTACCCACTGCCACAAACCCTAGGCAAATCGGTCTTACCGATAGGGATCTCGGTCTCACCGAGATGGGATTGTAATCTCTTTGTGTATGTCCATTATCAAAATCGGTCTCACCGAGTTTGAGAAATCGGTACTACCGAGATTACAATGCAAACTCTCTGGTTAACTTATTATCAAAATTGGTCCCACCGAGTTTAAGTAATCGGTCCCACCGAGTTTTCCTAACCAACTCTCTGGTTAGCTAATTACCAAAATTGGTCCCACCGAGTTTGTGTAATCGGTCTCACCGAGATTACATTATGCCCTAACCCTAACCGAATCGGTCCTACCGAGATGCATCTCGGTCCCACCAAAAATCCTAACGGTCACTAGGTTTACTAAATCGGTCCGAGCGAGTCTGTTGAATCGGTCCCACCGAGTTTGGTAAATTGTGTGTAACGGTTAGATTTTGTGTGGAGGCTATATATACCCCTCCACCTCCTCTTCATTCGTGGAGAGAGCCATCAGACAAGCCTACACTTCCAGCATCCTATTTCTGAGAGAGAACTACCAACTCATGTGTTGAGGCCAAGATATTCCATTCCTACCATATGAATCTTGATCTCTAGCCTTCCCCAAGTTGCTTTCCACTCAAATCTTCTTTCCACCAGATCCAAATCCTATGAGAGAGAGTTGAGTGTTGGGGAGACTATCATTTGAAGCACAAGAGCAAGGAGTTCATCATCAACGCACCATTTGTTACTTCTTGGAGAGGGGTGTCTCCTAGATTGGCTAGGTGTCACTTGGGAGCCTCCGACAAGATTGTGGAGTTGAACCAAGGAGTTTGTAAGGGCAAGGAGATGGCCTACTTCGTGAAGATCTACCGCTAGTGAGGCAAGTCCTTCGTGGGCGACGGCCATGGTGGGATAGACAAGGTTGCTTCTTCGTGGACCCTTCTTGGGTGGAGCCATCCGTGGACTCGTGCAACCGTTACCCTTCGTGGGTTGAAGTCTCCATCAACGTGGATGTACGATAGCACCACCTATCGTAACCACGCCAAAAACATCCGTGTCTCCAATTGCGTTTGAATCCTACAAAACCCTTCCTTTTACATTCTTGCAAGTTGCATGCTTTACTTTACGCTGCTCATATACTCTTTGCATGCTTGCTTGCTATGTGTTGTGAATGTTAAACTTGTGCCTAAACTCCATTCAAACTTAAAAAGGGCTAAAAACTGCAACTTTGGTACTTAGTGTCTAATCACCCCCCCCTCTAGACACCTCTTCTCAAGGTCCTACAAATATCACTAAGGAAAGATGTCACCTCGGTCTCGAGATCTCTAGTTTGTGCTCGTGTCATTGGTCCTCTTAGCACTTGATGAGACGATGGTAGGTCCATGGGGATGACCATAGGATGCTTCGCATCATCTCCCCCCCCCCTGGGAAAGATCTGACCTCGGATCGAGACTGACATCGCCATGGTAGGGAGAGAGATCCTTGACATTGAAGGTGTAGCTCACGAGTACTTGTCACGTGGAATGTCGATCTTGTAGGCGTTGTTGTTTTAGAGTTCAAGCACCTTGAAGGGTCCATCGGCTCGTGGTCGAAGGTTGGACTTGCGTTCATTGGGGAAATGGTCCTTGCGAAGGTGTAGCCACACAAGATCTCCGGTGATAGAGGCGAAGGTGTCCCGATGTTTTGATGAGATAGCAATCGTTCTTTGTGGGAGTCGACTTTGATGATTCGACTACGAACGTGCGAAGACGTCGCGCTTTAGCAATCACTAAACCAACTTCCGAGGGGTTATTGAGCACGCCGGAGCACGATCAACCTGACCACGAGGGTCTATTTCCTGCGAGGAAATGAAGAACAAGCAAGAAACTGAGATTGCAATCTGGATGTCACGAATAAAAGAGGAAATCTTTATTAATGATGATGGGGTTATGTGATGTCTTGGTCTGGTCGTTGAACACAAACGAAGTACGCGAAGTTGCAGCTATGGTGAACTTTTAATCTAAACAAAACCAAAAGTCTAAATGATGCCCTAAGGGTTGTATATATGGATGAAGAGGGGGTGAATTTCGTCACCCTTGGAAGAGGGGTCCAAAACCAACCATATCTCTTATTTCTCCACACATACGGACTCTAAAAACAGCCTATACTTATGTATTTTGAAATTACATGGGCCGGGCCCAAGAATAAGGTGACGCGGCACCTATAATAGCCTCTGGACGAAATTTGTGAAGTGGCATCTTGTAAATTTCGTCCAAGCCTTCATGCACTCATTACGGTGGCTTCATAGTCCTGAAATCATCACTCGAAACTCCGTTCTTTTTCCCCTTGTGCATGCCATCATCTCCATGCTTTTTCCTTCTCCAATGTTCATCCTTCTCCAAGCTAGACCCTTTATTTGTAAGCAAAAGAAATGTATCCAATTTACGCAGCATCATATTCTCATGTACATTAGAATCATTACCAAGAAACGAAACTACCTGATAATTTAATTGGCGTGCGTGAGCTCTAGTAATTGGTCCAGTATGTATAGCAGCAGGGGTTGTGGGTGTAACAATGGTATTGATGTCCTCATCATCCGGTGTTGAATATCATGGGTTGCTCATTGGTGTTGAGCTTGGTTGTGAGTCGTTGTACTTGGCGTTCGATGGTGTGCCTTTTATCTTCATGCATCTTCTTGAGGTAGCTCACTCGTGCACTTGCATCCATGTTGATGTGCACTTGTAGAGGTAGAGGGAGAATGTCCAATGCGGACAACTGGTTAAATCCGTAGACTACCTCCAAGGGGGACTTGCCGGTAGTCGAATGTCTTGCGGTTGTAGGCGTACTCCGAGATGGGTAAACACTCTTTCCACTCCTTGATGTTCTTCTTGATCAGAATGCATAGTATAGTAGAGCATCCAGTTCGTGGCCTCCGTTAGACCGTCGGTTTGTGGGTGGTATGCCGAAGAGAACAAAAGCTTGATTCCGAGCTTGGCACATAGTGTCTTCCAAAAGTAGCTAAGGAACTTGACGTCGCGGTCGGATACGATAGTCTTGGGCACTTCGTGTAGGCGCAAGATTTTCCTACAAGAAGATTTGCAATGTGTGAAGCATCGTCTATCTTGTTGCATGGGATGAAATGAGCCATTTTGGAGAATCGGTCCACAACAACAAATATGGAATCCTTGCCATTTCGAGTTCTAGGAAAAAAAGCACAAAGTCCATACTAATATCTTCCCATGGGTGATATGGAATAGGAAGTGGTATATAAAGACAAAGAGACTGAGCTTTAGACTTAGCTTTGCGACATGTAGAGCATCGATTGGTGAAGCATGAGACGTTGCGGAATATCTTGGGCCAAAAGTAGTTCTTTGAGAGCATAGCAAAGGTATTGTCCCGTCCATAGTGTCATATAAGTCCTCCTCCTTGAGATTCTTGCAGAAGTAAAAAACAAAGAGAAGACTCGGGAATACATAGTTTGATAGCTCTCATAAGATAATCATCATTGAGGTAATAGAGTTCCCAAGATGTATGTGTCAAACATTTGGCATAAGGAATGGCAAAAGTAGGATCATGCGCATACAATTCTTTGATGTGCTCAAAATCAATAACATTCAATTCAAGTTTAATTACAAGCATGCATTTGCGGGAAAGCACATCCGCCATAGCATTTTTCTTTCCCTTTGATGTATTTGATGACATAGGGTAAAGACTCAATGAATTCACTCCACTTAGCATGACGCTTGTTCAACTTAGTTTGACCCTTAAGGGACTTAAGGGTTTCATGGTCGGTATGAATGAAAAAATCATGGGGGCAAAGACAATGTTCCCAGTAACACAAAACTTGCACTAAAGCATATAGGTCTTTGTCATAGATGGGATAATTAAGTTGCGCTCCAGAAAGTTTTTCGCTAAAGTAAGCAATAGGGCGCTTTTCTTGCATCAACACACCTCCTATGCCATTACCGCTAGCATCAATGAACTTCAAAAGGTTTGTCAAAATTGGGAAATGCAAGCATGGGAGCATGAGTAAGCAATTTTTTAAGTTCATTAAATGTGGTATCTTGGGATGGTCCCAAAACAAAGGTGCATTCTTCTTACTCAAGGCATGTTAGCGAGATGCGAGGGTGCTAAAATACTTATTGAATCAACGATAGAAACCGGCTAAGCCAAGGAAACTTCACACTTGTTGCAAATTGGATGGTTCTGGCCAAGTTTTAATAGCATTTATCTTGATTCATCTACATGAAAACACTAAGAAGACACAATGAAACCCAAGAAAACGAGCTTGTCCACACCGAATTTGCATTTCTCCATATTAGCATAAAGGCACTCTTTTCTTAGAATTTCCAAAATGGTTCTAAGATGGGTGATATGATGATGTGGAGCATCCTACGGTCATCCCATGGACCTACCATCGTCTCACCAAGTACAAAAAGAAACTATGACACGAGCATGAGCTAGAGCTCTCGAGACCGAGGTGACTTCTTTCCTTAGTGATATCTCATATGATCCACTCAAGACATGGCTACTACCTAAGTCTGAAATGTTGTGCATGATTAGGTACCGAGAGAACCCTCCCAAGGATGCACATGAAGATGGCCAAGCTCCCAATTCCACGGATGAAGAGAACCAGTGGAAGGGGACAAGAACAGCTTCTAGGTCCCGGACATCTGGCCATGGCCCCGGACATCCGGCCCCTAGAGGTGTCGCCTGCAGCCAAGGACCAGCAGCCAACTCCACCGGGCCCGGACATCCGGCGGCCATCCCAGACATCCGGCCCGTCGCCCCGGAAATCCGGCTCTCAGCCTGGACATCCAAACAAGTCATCCAGGGAGTACTGAAGCCTACCCCGCTAGCCCGACCTCCTGCCACAACCTCGGACATCCGGCCCCTCACGACGCCCCGGACATCCGACCGATGCCCGGACATCCGGACCAGCCCTATCCAGGGAGCTCCAAGATGGCGCCAGGCCAGGCCGGACATCCGGCCCGACAGCCCGGACATCCGGCGCCTCGCGAGCGCCCTAACATCCAGCCCTACGCCTGGACATCTGGCCCGACGCCCGGACGTTCGGCCTTCCCTGTCTGTGCACAATACGTAAAGAGCCGAGGCCCATGTACCCCTTCGCCCCCTAGACTATATATACTCCTCCTCCGCCCTCTTTCTATGGTCAGCAATGTGATAGCTCATATTTGAGATAGAGCTTTGCTCATCCACATGGTTACTTCTCCTTGTAGCTCACGACCTCTTCGAAGAGAAGACCCTTTGTATCGTCCTTTATTGACCTTGAATCGTGTATCACTCTTTGTTTTTGGAGGATCTAGCATATGTGTGACGGGATCTTGTTGGTTGAGTGATTTCTCATGTGTTTTCCCTCGTGTTTCCCTCGTGTACTTTGTGTTCTTTGTAGGATCCCCTCCAATCGTGAAAGATCAGGCATCTAGGGTTCTACCCTACGTCATCTTGGTATCATGAGCCACGTTGATCACGCATTTGGAGCCCCTACCCCTCTTTTTCTAGCTTGATTTTGTTGTGTTCTTCCCCAATTTCAAAAATCCCCACCAAAACTAGCCCCAATTTTTTTTGTGATTTGTTGGTGTGATGACGTTTTGTTGGATTTGATCCATGGATTTGCTTTGCCACGTGTGGATCTAGCTTTCCCCCATCATCTTCGCAATTTCCATCCACAAAATCCCCCGAATATTGCCCCGGCTTTGAATTTTCCCCACGGAGTTCATCGAGTTCGTCCACGGATCGTGACCCCGGACATCCGGCCACCTGGCCCGGACATATGACCCCTGACAGCAAAAACTCCATCTACGGCCCCGTTTCTCGCCTAACTTTCGCCAAATATTGTTCAGGTGCCCACATACACTTCTGCATACCACCATCACTTCCGCATACCACCACCGCTTTTCGCAAGCACCACCATCGCTCACCCGCTATCAACTCCGACCATTTTGACCCGTTTTGGTCTTTGGGAATTTGAGTTGTGGTCCCTGTGTCCTATTGTGTTTCGGCTATATAGGTACGGTGCGACATCAACATCACCACCGCTCATCTTTGCCAAGGACTCATCATCTCCGACATCGACCGCTACACAATTTTGACACCTCGACTATAAGCAAGAACGGTAACCTCTATTTCATCTTGGTATCGTGGTATCCTTTTTTGACTATAAACAGTAGGGTAAGACCCCACTGCAATTTTTATAAATTAAAAGAACAAAGTAGCAAGTAGTCTTGAGGGGCTTGAGATAAGCCCTAAAACAGAAAAAAAGAACTAAACCTACTAAAAGAAGAGAAAGGAAAGAAATAAACCTACTAGCCTAAAACAAAGAAAATTACAGAATGCCTTCAAGCCAAACAGAAAATTGCCTCTCATGCTTTTTCCTCATTCTAAACTTTAGAAGTTTTAGTTCCTCTAGAAAAATGGACTTCCAGCCTTGAAATGAAGGTGCAATGTTTTCAAAAATCTTATTATTTCTAGTTATCCAAATGGCCCATGCTCCAAGTATGATGATCTCCATGTAAAATGGATACCTTAGCTTGTCTTTAAGATCTTGGAATGCTTCCAGTACAAACAAGTTTGGGGTTCTTGTTGGACATATGAAATCCCACCATTGTTGAGCAAATTGACAACCCCAGAAGAGGTGATGCAGTGTTTCTTCTTGCTGACAACCTCCAACAGCACAGTTATAAGCTTCCAACACAAAAAATTTCCTTCTAAGCAAATTTCTTGTGTTGACTCGATCATGTAGAAGTTGCCAAAAGAAAACTTTATGCTTAGGCTGACAGCAACTCTGCCAGATCCAATTGAAATGCGGAGGGGTTTGCTTATGTCCAATCAAGACTTTATATGCTTTGATGGATGAATAGTGTTCAGTCCCCCAAATGTAGCTCCATATGTCCAATGTGTCCAAATATTCTGATTGTCTCATGGAAATACAAATGTCTTCCATTTGTAATAATTCCTCATATGCCTCAGTTGTTAAGGGGAGAAAGAATAGATCCTGCAGGTACTCAGTCTGCAACACTTGTTGGATATTCAAATGAGGGTTTCTGACAAAAGAGAATAAGTGTGGGAATTGGTGTTTCAGTATTGCTTGGTTCCATAGATCTTCCCAAAAGAATGCAGTGACACCATCTCCCACATTACATCTAGCAATAGCTTTGTACTGATCAATGAGAGCTAGGTTGGATTTCCACCAGAATGATCCAATCATGTTGTCCCCTGGTAATTTGCCATCACTATAGTATGTCTCCCAAATCAGGTTGACCCAAGGAATATCATGTCTGTTGAAGAATTTGTGCAGGTTTTTCATGAGCAAAGTTTTGTTGTGTGTGAAGATATCCAAAACTCCTAATCCCCCTGGTCCTTGGGTCTAGACACTGTGTGCCATGCAACCAAAGCAGGTCTTTAGTCCTCCATATCAGGGCCTCTCCAAAGAGAGTGCCTCAAATATTTGATGATCTGTTTTTTTATCGTGGTATCCTTTCATCGTACATTCCTTGCCATTGCATTGATAACCACCATAGCCTTACTTTTGTGTTGCTTACCAATTGAGACTAGCCTTTGAATATTGCCGGCAACGTGACTTGTGCACATTAGTGATCATACTCCCCATAGCATACATACCATATCATAGTGGTGCATATCTTGGTATCATCTCATGTGTCAGAAAGTTGTCAGCGCATATACACAAGTGCTATCTTGGTTCGTGAACTTTGCATGAGAAAAGAGCTTAAAAGAGAAAGAGCCAAAAAAGCCTTTAAGCAAAAGGGACAGATAAGAAAGGAGCTTATAAGCAAGAACCATAGCATCATACTACATTAAGATTATCATATCCGATCATCTTGGATCATATCACCGGAATACCATACATATAGCATACTTGGGATAGAAGTCATTGCATTGTTGCTTAGTAGGTTGTGCACAAGTTCTGTATCCGCCTATTGTGCAATCGTGCTAGCTTCTCTCTACTGTTGTGCAACAAGTGCATTTTCGTGGATTCCACATTTTGGCTCATTCCTTGGTTGCATGACCCCACTTATCTATTTGCGTGTGTGTTTCCGTGTACCATATCTTGCTATTGGTCTACTTGTTGCATTTGCAAATTTGTGAATCTTTTCCAACATTATTTGAGGATCACTAACAATTGCATCAAATTTTGTGCCACCATCCTAACCGAGCTCCACCATAAGCTTTTACTTGTGTGGGTGTGAGAAACGACAAGAATTGGTACCAATTGTGCTTTTCCTTGTTCCACATTTGAGTGATCATTGATCCATCTTCAACATCGGTCAAGGTACATTTGGTATTAGTTCTTCTCTTTCTCCCACTCACATATTTGCTTGGAATGATGGATAGGCCGAGTTCTTCTACGAACCCACTCTTCATCGACCAAGACGACGACATGTCATCCTATGTCACCAAGAGCCACCTCTTCGGTGCACAAAGAGCTTTGCATCAAGAACAACAAGCAATGAGCGACGGCATCGACCATCTCGCCACCGACTTGCGACTCGCCCAGCAACGAACAAGAGACTACTTCGACAACAAGCTCGATGCTCACAAACAAGAGAACAATGCAAGGATGAACGAGATTCGTGCTTTGTTGGTCAACCGCCATTCTACCACTTCGTCCTACTCAAGACGGAGTCGCTCGAGTTGACACTCTGACGACACCTTCTCCAGCTCAAGTACATCGACATCGAACACTCTACGTCGAGCCGCGCGCCAAGACCGGCAAGCAACTCGCAATCCTCTACAAGTCACTCATCCGAGAAATTTGACGAGCAAGCACATCATCATCGCCAAAACCAAGCTACTCTTGCACAAGCACAAGTAAGGCAACGTCAACGTCTCCAAGAGGAAGAGCGAGTGCCACAACATCAAGATGAACAAGACGCTGAGGCTCAACGTCTTCAACAACAACAACATGAAGCACAAGCTCTTGAGGCGCAACGTTCCCTTCAAGAATCAAGTCGAGCCGTTGCCAACCGCAACCGAGATAGGCGCAATCAAGAGGAAGCACTCCGCAAAGAAATTCAGGAGCAAAACTACCAAGTAAGAGTGCATCGTCAAGTTCCTCAAGCTCCTCCACAAGTTCGACAAGATCCTCCACAAACTCAAGTTGATCAAGAGCAAGATGAATTTGTAAATACTCCATGTTAAGAGCAATATGAGGTTGACAGTCCTCCACGTCAAGGGCATCATCATCACCCTCGACCACAACAAAATGAAGAGTAACGCTACGGCAAGCTCAAGTCCGCCATGCCCAAGTTCCATGGAAGCAATGATCCCGAAGAGTACCTTACATGGGCATTGAAGGTCGACAAGATCTTTTGTTTACACAATTATGAGGAAGAGAAGAAGATCGCTATGGCATCCCTTGAGTTCCAAGACTACGTGCTCATATGGTGGGAACAAGTCCTTGAGCGCCGTGAAGCAAGAGGTGAACCACCAATCACCACATGGGAGGAAATGAAAGATGTCATGCAAGCACGCTTTGTTCCAACATACTACAATCGCGATCTCTTCAAGAAACTCCAACTCCTCAAGCAAGGAACAAAGAGCATTGAAGAATACTACAAGGAAATGGAGATTGCCATGATAAGAGCCAATGTCACGGAAGATGATGAGCAAACTATGGCCTGTTTCTTGAGTGGCCTCAATCATCCCATCAATAAGATTGCCGACTTCCAACCCTACTCCAACCTCATTGAGCTTGTGCATCAAGCTACCAAAGCGTAACGTCATGTGCAAGATGACTTCAAGTACACCAAGTACTCGTCCAAGAGCTATGGTTTCTCGAACACCCAAGCTTCAACGACTCCAACACCTTCTACCTCAACCAAGCCAACTACAAACAACGGTGACAAGTCGAGTTACAAGAAAACTTTGATAACCTCAAGTCATCCTCCTACTACAAGTAACTTCAAGATGCGCGCTTCATCATCTACTCCAACCGATGAGACCGTCAAGACAAGTTCCATCGACTGTTTCACATGTGGCGGCCGAGGCCACAAGTCCTTTGAGTGTACCAACAAGCGCACCATGATCCTCAACGACGACGGAACCTATGATTACATGAGTGAAGAGGAGATGGAAGCCCTTGAGCAAGTGTCCATGCACCGGCACATGAATGAATATGAAGATGATCAAGTCTTTTGTGATGAGGATTCGAGCCCCGCTCTCGTTTTCTCCAAAGTCTTGACTCTTCAGCATCAATAAGACGAAGACCAAAGATGCCACATCTTCCACACCAAGGCCGACATCAATGGAAGGTCCATCAAGGTCATCATCGACGGAGGGAGTTGCCACAACTTGGCAAGTGAAGAACTATGCTCCAAGCTCCAATTGGTCAAGATGATGCACCCGCACCCCTACAAGGTTCAATGGCTAAGCGATTCCGACACTATCCAAGTCGAGCATACGGTGCATGTCTCTTTCAAGACGGAGCATATGAATACACTATGGAGTGTGTTGTCGTCCCGATGTCTGTTTGCCACCTCCTTCTTGGTCGGCCATGGCAATTTGACCGAGGCGTCATCCACAATGGGCGTACCAATCACTATAGCTTCAAGATGAAAGGAAAGGAGTACGTGCTACGACCTATGTCTCCAAGTCAAGTAATCGCCTACAGGAAAGCCACCATCACGGAGAGAATAGTGAGAGAGCGAACCACCCAAAAGAGAGTGAGCGCCACAAGCCAAAATTGAGTGCCTCCACGATGACTGACAAGAAGAACTTATCCTATTTTCCACCAAAAGTGAGATCAGAGAAGTGTGTGAGAACCCATCAAGTGTTATGCACTATGTCCTTGTGTGCAAGGACGAGGCACCAAAAACTAACACCTCTCACGATCTACCTTTACTGTTGTCTTCTCTTTTGCAGGAATTCCAAGATGTTTTCCCCAACGAGCTACCTCCGGGACTACCTCCACTACGAGGCATTGAGCACCGAATCAACCTCATCCCCAGAGCACCTCTACCTAACAAGGCTCCCTACTGCGTCAACCCCGAGGAAACTAAGGAGATCCAACGGCAAGTACAACAACTCCTCGACAATGGTCAAGTACATGAAAGCTTGAGTCCTTGTGTTGTTCAGGTCATTCTTGTTCCAAAGAAAGATGATACTTATCGCATGGTTTCCAATTACCGTCCCATCAATGTTATCACTGTTAGATAGCGTTACCCTATTCCACGCCTACATGATGTGCTTGATGAGTTAGCGGAGCCACCATTTTCTCTAAGATTGATCTTAAGAGTGGCTACTATCAAATACACATCTAAGAAGGTGATGAATGGAAAACCGCATTGAAGACCAAATTTGGCTTATATGAATGGCATGTTATGCCAATGGGTTTATCCGAAGCACCCGGTACTTTCATGCGAGTCATGCACTTTGTTCTTCGTCCCTATATTGGTGTATTTGTTGTGGTCTATTTTGATGATATTCTTGTCTTTAGTAAATCCCTCAAAGATCGTGTCACCCATCTTAGAACCGTGTTGCAAACCCTTAAGAAAGAGCGCCTTTATGCTAATATGGACAAATGCCTTTTCAGTGTTGATAAGCTTGTTTTCTTGGGTTTGTTGTGTCTTCTAAGGGTGTTCTTGTAGATGAATCTAACATCAACGCTATCAAAACTTGCAACAAGTGTGTAGTTTTCTTGGTTTAGCCGGTTTCTATCGTAGATTTGTGAAGGATTTTAGCACCATTGCTTCACCTTTACATTCTTTGAGTAATAAAAATGCGCCTTTTGTTTGGGGACCATCCCAAGATACCGCATTTCATGAGCTTAAGAATTTTCTTACTCATGCTCCCGTGCTTGCATTACCCAACTTTGACAAACATTTCGACATTCATTGTGATGCTAGTAGTAATGGCAAAAGAGGTGTGTTAACGCAAGAGAAGCGCCCCCATAGCATATTTTAGTGAGAAACTTTTCGGAGCGCAGCTCAATTACCCCATCTATGACAAAGAGCTATATGCTTTAGTGCGAGTTTTGCGTGAATGGGAATTTTCTTCGCCCTCATGAATTTATCATTCATACCGATCATGAAACGCTTAAGTACTTAAAGGGTCAAACTAAGTTGAACAAGCATCAGGCTAAATGGAGTGAATTCATTGAGTCTTTTCCTTATGTCATCAAGTACATCAAAGGTAAGGAAAATGTAGTGGTGGATGCTCTATCTCGCATATGCATGTTTGTCACTAAACTTGAATTGAATGTCATTGGCATTGAGCACATCAAAGACATGTATGCACATGATCCTATTTTTCCTATTCCTTATGCAAGTGTTTGACGCATACATCTTGGGAACGATATTAAATCAAGGATGATTATCTTATGAGAGCTATCAAACTTTGCATTCCCGAGTCTTCTCTTTGTTTGCTCCTTTTGCAAGAGGCTCATGGAGGCGGACTCATGGGACACTTTGGACGCGACAAGACATTCGCTATGCTCTCCAAGAACTATTTTTGGCCCAAGATGTTCCGCGATGTCTCACGCTTCACCAGGCGATGCTCTGCATGTCCCAAAGCTAAGTCAAAAGCTCAATCCCATGGTCTTTACATGCCTCTTCCTATTCCGTATCAACCTTGGGAAGACATTAGGATGGACTTTGTACTTGGTTTTCCTAGAACTCAAAATGGAAAGGATTCCGTGTTTGTTGTTGTGGACGGATTCTCTAAGATGGCTCGTTTTATCCCACGCAACAAGATAGATGATGCTTCACTTATTGCAAATATTTTTTTAGGGAAATCTTGCGCCTACATGGAGTGCCCAAGACGATTGTCTCGGACTGCGACGTCAAATTCTTGAGTTACTTTTGGAAGACTCTATGCGCCAAGCTCAGAATCAAGCTCTTGTTCTCTTTGGCATACCATCCGCAGACCGACGGCCAAACGGAGGTGACGAACCGAACACTCTCCACTCTACTCTGCGTGTTGATCAAGAGGAACATGAAGGAGTGGGAGGAGTGTCTAACCATCATCGAGTACGCCTACAACCGCGCAAGACATTCGACTACGGGCAAGTCCCCCTTTGAGGTCGTGTATGGTTTCAACCTGTTGTCCCCATTGGACATTCTTCCTATACCACTACAAGATCACATCAACATGGACGCGAGTGACCGAGTGAACAAACTCAAGAAGATGCATGAAGATACAAGGCACACCATAAAGCTCCAAGTACAACGACTCGCGACCAAGCTCAGCATCAACAAGCAGCCAATGATATTCAACATTGGAGATCTTGTGTGGCTACACCTTTGCAAGGAACGCTTCCCAAATGAACGCAAGTCCAAACTTCTACCACGAGCCGATGGACCCTTCAAGGTGCTTGAACGCTACAACAACAACGCCTACAAGATCGACATCCCACTCGACAAGTACTCCGTGAGCGACATCTTAAATGTCAACAATCTCTCCCCGTACCATGCTGATGAGGGTTTCGATCCGAGGTTGGGTCTTCCCCAAGAGAGGGAAGATGATGCGGATCATCCTACGGTCATCCCCATGGACCTACCATCGTCTCACTAAGTACCAAAAGTACCTATGACACGAGCACGAACTAGAGCTCTCGAGACCAAGGTTACTTCTTTCCTTAGTGATATCTCATGTGATCCACTCGAGACATGGCTACTACCTAAGTCCGAAATGTTGTGCAGGATTAGGTACCGAGAGAACCCTCCCAAGGATGCACATGAAGATGGTCAAGCTCCCAAGTCCACGGATGAAGAGAATAAACGGAAGGAGACAGGAACAGCTTCCAGGTCCCGGACATCCGGCCATGGCCTCGGACATCCGGCCCCTGGAGGTGTCGCCTGCAGCCAAGGACCAGCGGCCAACTCTACAGGGCCCGGACATCCGAACAATTCGTCCAGGGAGAACTGAAGCCTACCCCGCCAGCCCGGACATCTGGCCCTCACGACGCCCCAGACATCCGGCCAACGCCAGGACATCCAGACCAGCCCTATCCAGGGATCTCCAAGATGGTGCCAGGCCAGGCCGGACATCCGGCCCGATAGTCCGGATATCCGGCGCCTCGTGAGCGCCCGGACATCCGGCCCGACGCCCGGACGTCCAGCCTTCCCTGTCTGTGCATACTGTAAAGGTCCGAGGCCCATGTACCCCTTCGCCCCCTAGACTATATATACTCCTCCTCCGCCCTCTTTCTAGGGTCGGCATTGTGATAGCTCATATTTGAGATAGAGCTTTCCTCATCCACTTGGTTACTTCTCCTTGGAGCTCATGACCTCTTCGAAGAAGATCCCCCAAGCGGATTCAAGACCCCATCACGGGAAGACCTTTCAAGACCTCCTCACGGAGAAGACCCTTTGTATCGTCCTTTCTTGACCTTGAATCATGTATCACTCTTTGTGTTTCGAGGATCTAGTATATGTGTAACCAGATCTTCTTGGTTGAGTGATTTCTCTTGTGTTTTCCCTCGTGTTTCCCTCATTTTCACTCTCGTGTTCTACGTGTTCTTCGTAGGGTCCCCTCCAATCGTGAAAGATTGGGCATCTAGGGTTCTACCCTACATCACATGATCTTTGAGAGATTTGCTAAAAACAAGAATATCATTGAAATAGACCACAACAAATACGCTAATGTAGGGGTGAAGAACAAAATGCATGACTCACATGAACGTACTGGGTGCTTCGGATAAGCCCATTGGCATAACAAGCCATGCATATAAGCCAAATTTGGTCTTAAATGTGGTTTTCTATTCTTCGCTTTCTTGTATGCAGATTTCGTAATAGCCACTTTTAAGATCAATTTTAGAGAAAATAGTGGCTCTGTAAGCTCATCTAACATGTCATCAAGGCATGGAATAGGATATCGATAGCGGACAGTGATAGCATTGATGGGTCTACAATCAGAACATGCAAAAACTACCGTCTTTCTTAGGCACTAGTATGACCGGTATGGCACAAGGACTTAAGATTCACGCACATGCCCATTTTTAATGAGTTGTTGTACTTGCCTTTGTATTTCCTTGGTTTCTTCAGGGTGACAAGGTAGGGTGCTTTGTTAGGAAGAGGGGCTCCGGGTATGAGGTCGATGCGGTGTTCAATGCCTCGTAATGGAGGTAGTCCCAGAGGTAGCTCATCGGGGAAGACATCCTTGAATTCCTGCAAGATATTAGACAATAGTAAAGGTAGAGGGTGTGTAGCGACCAGACCTCAAACAGTCTAGTCTCTGTGCATCACTGTCATCCCTGGATCGGTAATGCTGACATGCACAATACTTGAGGATTTATAACAGAGTTTCAATCACACACTTATTACATTGAATGTCTCAAAAGAGAACTTATTACAATAATATGGCTTAAGGCCATCTAAAAACGATAACAGCGGAAGGCTTGGAAGATAAAGTGAGTCCATCAACTCCAACGGCATAGCTGAGTGAAAGACAACGACCTATGGCACCTTACTCGTCATCTGAAAAGTCTGCAAGTGCAGCCTGGAGTTCTTTAGTTGAACTTTCTAGTTAGATCTCCTATTTGAGTTTTTACCCGTGCTTCTAGTTGAGTGCTCATCCGTGTTGACCCATTTCGGGCTGCAACGTTCCATGTTGCAGACTTTTCAGACAACGAGTAAGGTGCCATAGGTCGTTGTCTTTCACTCAGCTATGTCGTTGGAGTTGATGGACTCACTTTATCTTCCAAGCCTTCCGCTGTTATCGTTTTTACATGGCCTTAAGCCATATTATTGTAATAAGTTCTCTTTTGAGACATTCGATGTAATAAGTGTGTGATTGAAACTCTGTTATAAATCCTCAAGTACTGTGCGTGTCAGCATTACTGATCCAGGGATGACACTGATGCACAGAGACTAGACTGTTTGAGGTCTGGTCGCTACAGGGTGAGAGTGGTTAGTTGTTGTTGCCTCGTCCCTACACAAGAGTATATAGTGCATAACACTCGATGGGTTCTCACCCACTTCTCTCATCTCACTTTTGGTAGCGAATAGCACTAGGTTTTTCTTGTCACCGTGGAGACGCTCATCTATGGCTTGTCGCTCTCACTCCCTTTTGGGTGGCTCACTCTCTCACTATTCTCCATGATGTGTGGTTGCTTTCTTGTTGGCGATCACTTGGCTTGGTGACATAGGTCGTAGCACGTACTCCTTTCCCTTCATCTTGAAACTATATTGATTGGTTCGTCTGTTGTGGATGATGCCATGGTCGAATTGCCATGGTCGTCCAAGTAGGAGATGGCAAACGGACATGGGAACCACGTCGCATTGTGAAGTGTCTTCATAGGCTCTGATCTTGAATGAAACTTGGACCATGTGCTCCACTTGAATAGTGCTGGAGTCGCTAAGCCATTGGAGTTGTAGGGGCGAGGGTGCTTCATCTTGACTAATTGGAGCTTGGAACCTAGCTCTTCACCTGCCAAGTTATGACAACTCCCTCCATCGATGATGACCTTCACGGACCTTACATTGATTCCCGCCTTGGTGTGGAAGATATGGCATCTTTGGTCTTTGTCTTGTTGATGTTGAAGTGTCAAGACCTTGGAGACAACGAGAGTGGGGCTCGAATCATTGTCACAAAACACGATCATCTTCATCTTCGTCCACTTGCCGGTGCATGGCCACGTGCTCAAGGGCTTCCATTTTGTATTCACTCATGGATTCATAGGTGTCATTGTCGTTGAGGATCATGGTACGCTTATTGGCACACTCGAAGAACTTGTGGCCTCGGCCGCCGCATGCGAAGCACTTGATGGAACTTGTCTTGATGCTCTCATTCGGTGGAGTTGTAGATGATGAAGCTCTCGTCTTGAAGTTGCTTGTAGTAGGAGGACGACTTGAGGATGTCAAAGTTTTCTTGTAACTTGACTTGTCGTCGTTGCTTGGTGAAGCTTTCATCGTGGAAGAAGGTGTCGAAGTCGTTGGAGCTTGATTGTAGGAGCCATAGGTCTTGGAAGAGAACTTGGCATACTTGAAGTCATCTTGCACTTGGCGTTCCGCCTTGGTAGCTTGATGCACGAGCTCGATGAGGTTAGAGTAAGGTTGGAAGTCGGTGATCTTCTTGGTAGGGTAATTGAGCTCATTCAAGAAACGTGCCATTGTTTGCTCATCATCTTCCGTGACATTGGCTCGTGTCATGGCAATCTCCATTTCTTTGTAATACTCTTCAACGCTCTCTGTTCCTTGCTTGAGTAGTTGTAGTTTCTTGAAGAGGTCGTGATTGTAGTAGGTTGGCACAAAGCACACTCGCATGACATCCTTCATTTGATTCCATGTTGTGATGGGCGGTTCACCTCTTGCCTCTCGGCACTCAGTAACTTGTTCCCACCAAATAAGGATGTAGTCTTGGAACTCAGGGGAAGCCATGGCGATTGATGTAGGGTGGAACCCTAGATGCATGATCTTTCACGTTTGGAGGGAATCCTACCAAGAACACGAAGAACACGAGAGGGGGAATGAGGGGAACACGAGGGAAACACGAGAGAAATCACTCAACCAACAAGAGATGGTCACACATATGCTAGATCCTCGAAACACAAAGAGATACACGATTCGATCCAACAAGGGACGATACATAGGGTAACCGGTTCTTCTCCGTGAGGAGGTCTTGAGTTCTTCCTGTTAGGGGTCTCGAATCCAAGTGGATCTTCCCCGAAGATGCACAATCTATCTCGGAGGAGCAGATCCAGATGGATGAGTGAGGTTCCATCTCACAAGTGAGCTATAACAACGCTGTCTCTAGAAAGAGGGTGGAGGAGGTCTTTTTGTACTCTAAGTGGACGAAAGGGTAAGTGGCTTCGGCCCAACACAAGGGCGGTCACACAGGCGTCGGACGTCCGACGGTCACCGGTCGTCCGAAGGCTCGCGAGGGTCCGGACGTCCGGTACCGGTCGGGCGTCCGATGTTTCGGCTCTGGTCAGTACTCGTCGGTCATTCGGTCGGGGTTGGTCGCCCAGTCGTCCGATCGCCCGAAAGTCTCCATTCTTCTGATGTTTCGCCTCGGGTGTGGTGGTGCCGGTCGATCAGAGAGGCTCGGTCATCTGGGCGCTGGGAGGTGTTGGACGTCCGATCGGCGTCGGTCATCCGGCTGCTGTAGCTTGCGAAGGCTGGGACTTGGCTGGTCTGTTGGAGCCCCCAGGCGTCGGACGTCCGAGAGGCGTCGGTCGTCCGATGACTGGGAGTTTCAAGTGGTCCTTCTTCTTGTCCATTGAACTTGGTGTCCTCGCCGTCTTGTTCGTTGGGTGCAGTTGGTCCATGGCTTCCCTCCAAATACCTGATCATACATAGGGTCTCCGCATGAGGTAGTAGCCATGTCTCACAGGTAGAAAGTGGTAGTTCGGAGAGGAGCGAGTTCACCTTATCTTCGATAGCTTTTGCTCAAGCTCTTGTCAATTGCCCAAGTGGTGTCGTGTGAGATGTAGATACGTCCATGGGGATGATCGTGGGATGCTCCGCATCATCTGCCGATACATAGGGAAACCGGTTCTTCTCCGTGAGGAGGTCTTGAGTTCTCCCCGTTAGGGGTCTTGAATCCAAGTGGATCTTCTCCGAAGAGGCACGATCTCTCTCGGAGGAACAGATCTGGATGGATGAGCGAGGCTATCTCTCACAAATGAGCTATCACAACACTGACTCTAGAAAGAGGGTGGAGGAGGTCTATTTATAGTCTAAGTGGACCAAAGGGTAAGTGGCTTCGGCCCAACACATGGGCGGTCACACATGCGTCGGACGTCCAGAGGTCACCGATCGTCTGAAGGCTCGTGAGGGTCCGGACGTCCAGTACCGGTCAGGCGTCCGATGTTTTGGCTCTGGTCAGGACTCATCGGTTGTCCGGTATGGGTCGGTCATCCGGTCGTCCGGTTCCGATGTTTTGGCTCGGTGTGGTGGTGCCGGTCGTCCGGAGAGGCTCGGTTGTCCGGGCACTGGGAGGTGACGGACGTCCGGTCGGCATCGGTCGTCTGGCCGCTGTAGCTTGCGAAGGCTAGGACTTGGCTGGTCGGTTGGAGCCTCC
Source organism: Triticum aestivum (assembly GCF_018294505.1). NCBI lineage: Eukaryota > Viridiplantae > Streptophyta > Magnoliopsida > Poales > Poaceae > Triticum > Triticum aestivum. The sequence goes on from NC_057801.1 coordinate 380,246,810, forward strand.
AGGTGTTGGACGTCTGAGAGGCGTCGGTCGTCCGATGACTGGATGTCACATCCCTAACTTCTGGTTTGCTCTGAGCTAGCTAGTCATGTGTTGCATCATGTTTAAATTTTGCCTAAAATTGGAATGGGGATGTTCAAACCCTAGCATTAAATCAACTCAACTAGGGTGAATTAAAATCTTTTCAATAAACCCAAAAAGTTCCTAAGAAAAGTTCATGATTTCTGGTTAAGGTGGAAACCTCTGCCAAAAATGATGAATATATTCTTAGGTCATTTTTGGATTTTTGAATTAAATCATATTGTATTTGACTTTGGGCATTTAAACACTATAAATAATTTAAATGTTCAAATAAATGTTGGGAATTGTTAAGGGTCACTGAAATAATTCAGAAAGCACCCATAATTGTTTCCAGCATTTTATTAAATGATTTGGTATTTTAAATCAAATCAAAAACAAAATAACAGAAATAGAAAAGAAATAAAAGAGAGAGAGAGAAGGAAGTTACCTGGCGCCCACTTACGTGGCCCAGCACGGCCCAGCCCATCTCCACTCCCCCTTTCGTCTTCCTCCTCGCCAGAAGGACCGAGGCGTGGCGCGCGCCCGAGAGGCCTCGGCCACCTCCTGCTTCCCCTGACCACCTCCTGCTTCCTCTCGTCGCCCTGGACCCCGTCCGCGACGCCGCGCACCCTCCCAGGCCTCGCACTCTCCCCGTGCCTTCTCCCCCCCTTCTCTGGCTCCCTCTCTCTTCCACCGAGCGGAGCCCCGTCGCCACCGACGCCGTTCGCCGCGGCCACAACCACCGCCTCGCCTCCCCGACGCCTCCCAAAGCTCTGCCTCGACCTACTCTTCCTCCCCACCGCTCCAAGCAACACCAGGAGCCCTGCAGTGACGCCATCGCCGCCATCTTCACCGACGGGCATCGAAGATCGCCGGCCCGATTCGCCGTCTCCGCCGCCTCCCCGAGCACGCCGACCCTCTCTTCGAACTCACCGTGAGCCCCTGAGCATTTCCCCTCTGCCCCCCTGCTTGCTCCCGCCCTCTAGCCGTAGCCCCGAGGTCACCCGAGGCTGCCGTCCGCCATGGCCGGCGAGCCCGCGTTCCCGAGCCTCTCCTGCTCGCTCCAGGGGCACTGACACGCTCCTGGCGCCTCCAGGAGGATGCCTCTCCACTCCGCTTGCTCGCTCGAGCGCAGCAGCCGCGTCCCTGCCCCAGCCCGAACTCCGGCCACCGCGGAAGTGCTCGCCGCCGTCGTCTCCGGCCCCCCCGTGGCCCCTCGTGCAGCTAGCTAGGTGCGGCCGTGTACGGGCTACCTTCTGGTGGCCTTCGCGCGTCCAGCCGCCGCCCGTAGCGCAACCCCGGTGAACATCCGCCGCGTTTCGGGTCGCCGCCGGCCGAACTCCGGTGGCCAGTGACGTGGCGCTGTCATTAGCCACTAATGACGCACTAACCAACCCCCTAGGCCACTGACTGTGGGCCCCACCCCTGGTCAAACCCCAGTCAGCGCTGGGTTTGGCCGGGATTAGGTCCTGTGTCACTGACGTGTGGACCCCGCACGTCAGGTTTGACCTGGACCTAGCCGTTGACTCGCTGACGTCATGCTGGCGTCAGGTTGACGCAGCTAAATCATTTTCTGGAATTATTTTAATTCTAAATATTCAGGAAATTTTAGAAAATGATTAAAACTTCAATAAATCATAGAAATTCAACCGTAACTCCAAATTAAATAATTTATATATGAAAAATGATCAGAAAAATCCAATCTATCCATCTGTACTATTTTCATGCATGTTAGAACAACTTATAGGTGCTGTTTAGCACAAATCATATAAATGGCATCTGAATAATCACATATGGAGTTTGAATTTGAATCTTATATTCAAACCAACTTCATTTAATCTGTTGCTAGTTGCAATAGCTCAAAACACATTCATATTGCCATGTCATGAGCATGCATCATATTGCGCATTGCATTGATTGTATTTCTTCTTTGTTGCCGGTATCTGTTCCCTCCCGGTAGAGGATGTTCCGACGTTGTGATCGTTGACACTGATGAAGACTCAATGTTATCTTCAGAAGTGCCAGGCAAGCAAAACCCCCTTGTTCATTCCGATACAATCCCACTCTCTCGCTCCTGCTCTCTTTTACTGCATTAGGACAACATCGATTCATCTGTTACCTGCTGCGGTAGCTGAACCCCTTTATCCTCTGCATGACCTGTCATTCCACAGTAATTAGATGAAACCCACTAGCATGAGTAGGAGTTGTTTGAGCCCTGATGTGCCTACTCATTCATGCTTGTTTGTCATGCCTGCTACTGCTTAGAGTTGAGTCAGGTCTGATTCATCCGGGATGAATCAGAGGTGTTTGAACATGTCCTGCAGTGTGTGAGCTAAGCGTGTGAACACGATTTGGTAAAGGTAGCGGTGAGAGGCCATGTAGGAGTACATGGTGGGTTGTCTCATTGCAGCCGTCCTCAGGAACTGAGTTCTGTGTTTGTGATCCATGATTCAGCTACTACCACGCATTGGGCCCGAAACCAATGGACCCTCTCGGCTTCTTAATCACCCTTGTCCTCTGTCCAGGAGTTGCAAGTAGTTTCTGGTGTTTGTAGTATGCTGGAGGCCGTGCGCAGCGCTGACCGGAGGGGTGGGCTGTGATGCGGTAGGCACGTGGCCGGGTATACCGGGCGCCCGTTTGGTGTCACGGAACCCTGTTCACATCGTTTGGGGCTGTGAGCGAAACTCCGGCCGGATCTCCTCATGGATGGAACCCGAATAGGCGATAAACCTGGACTAGAGACTTGAGTGTTTAGGCAGGCCGTGGCCGACACCCACGTCGGGCTTCCGCTTGAAGGTTGCCGAGTACATGTCGTGTAAACGGCGGTAAGTGGTGAGAGCGTGTGTGAAGAAGTACACCCCTGCAGGGTTAACATCATCTATTCGAATAGCCGTGTCCGCGGAAAAGGACTTCTGGGTTGCTTATATCAGTTCATAGACAAGTGAAAGTGGATACCCTAAAATACGCAAGATAAGCGTGAGTGCTATGGATGGCGTTCTCGTAGGGAGACGGGAGCGGATCCATAGTGGTGTATTGATATGGTGAATATGTGGACTCGTGTGCGCCACCTCAAAAGAGTTACTTGCAGTCGTAGTTCAGGATAGCCACCGAGTCAAAGCTGGCTTGCTGCAGTTAAACCCCACCATCCCTTTGTTGATAATGATGCATATGTAGTTAGTTCTGATGTAAGTCTTGCTGGGTACATTTGTACTCACGTTGCTTAATTTATGTTTTTTGCAGAGAGACCTCAGTCTCGCTAGTAGTTCCGTATGGTCTTCGACGTTTAGCTTGTTACCTCAGCTACGATCTTGTGCCCTCGGCAGGATTTGGTAGATAGTCAGGCTTCTCAGCCTTTTTCATTTATAGATGTCTGTACTCAGACATGATAGCTTCCGCTTGTGCTTTGACTTGTATGCTCTGATTGTTGGGTCATGAGACCCATGTTTGTAATATCTCGCTCCTCGGAGCCTATTGAATAAAATACTTGAGTTGTAGAGTCATGTTGTAATGCCATGTTGTATTTGCACATATCGAGCATATTGTGTGTATGTTATTGAAATGCTTGGTATGTGTGGGATCTGACAACCTAGTTGTTTATTCTTAGTAGCCTCTCTTACCGGGAAATGTCTCCTAGTGTTTCCACCGAGCCATGGTAGCTTGCTACTGCTCCGGAACACTTAGGCTAGCCGGCATGTGTCCTTCTTCGTTCCTGTGTCTGTCCCTTCGGGGAAATGTCACGCGATGAATACCGGAGTCCTGTTAGCCTGCTATAGCCCGGTTCACCGGAGTCCTGCTAGCCCAGTGCTACAGCCTGGATTCACTCGCTGATGACCGACACGTTTGATGTTGGGTCATGGATGCCTGTCCCTGTAAGTCTGTGCCGCTTTGGGTTTACGACTAGCCATGTCAGCCCGGGCTCCTTATCATATGGATGCTAGCGACACTATCATATACGTGTGCCAAAAGACGCAAACGGTCCCGGGCAAAGGTAAGGCGACACCCGTGGGAATACCGTGCGTGAGGCCGCAAAGTGATATGAGGTGTTACATGCTAGATCGATGTGGCATTGAGTCGGGGTCCTGACAGCGTTAGTATCAGAGCTTGACTGCCTGTAGGATTACCAAGCCAAACTGGTCGAAGTTGAGTCTAGAAATTCTTTAGTTATATAAGGGAATTGATTGTGGGATGGAACGTAAGGCTCTTTTTACTCCTTATACCTTATGCCTTCTGATCTGAGTCATCTTATCTTTCCTACGGGGTTAAGGAACTAGGTCTTCTCATCTTTCTATCAGGATCACGTGTTACTAGTCCGTAGACTTATAAGATTGTTGGACTTAAGCCTCGTCTCAGTTCCTATTACTTCTGTATGTTAACTGTTGATCTCCAAACCTTGATATTGTGCCTCTGAGTGGCTATGCCACCATTTTTGTAGCATGTTTCAAATCTTTTTGAGCATTTACAGCCGTTATGCTGTCCGAGTCATCTCAGGTCTCTAAACAGTCTGATGCACTTGCAAATTCCTTCCTCCCGTTTCAATGTTCCTTTGGGCCAAATTAACCACACTAATCAGTGAGTTGAGGTACTCTGTTACCTTGACATATATGTTGGAATAATTATTATGACCCTAGGTGTTTTAGGGAGTCACCTAGAAATCTAGCAATGTTTTGTGTTCCCAGTGTGAAGATTCTGGCCATCATTCTCGAAAGCATCCCGTGGTGCTACTTAGTAGTAGGCATTCTACTCCTGGGTTCTGAACCCGAGATTCACTCTACTTACTTCATGTTGATAGGGTTTGCTAGTTCCCTTAGGATATTAGTAACCTTTGCGATAGTTCTCGAGGTTCATGGTACATCCTTCTTCCTATTACCATGAACCATTCTTGGCAGGAGTTCTTCTGAGCCAAAAGATGACAGCAAGAGTACTCTTGAGGAGTTCTCCATTCTATATTGTGACCCTGCCAGCTCTACCTTTCCGCATGGATTGTCCGGAAGAAATATGTTGAACTCGTTCGACATGTTAATCCATGCATCCACAACTCAGAAAGTTATATGTTCCTTTGAGTTGTCCCTCTTTAGTTGTCTACTGACCTTCTCTATCAATTGATAGTCAAGAGTATGTATGCATTCATTCATCGATGCCTATTACTCTTGTGGTCCGTCAAGCCATTCTATTCCGGAATGACTAGGAGAAACAAACTCCAGTACCTCATCCATATCTAGGGTTGGGTCAAAGAAGTTGTGCTCCGCAGATCAAAATACTAATCCAGTTTTTGTTCTGTTCTACCTTGGAGTATTACCATCTTTATATCGGGATTGTTATAGGAATTGCACACCATCCTATGAACTCTTGGTACAGTGATACTTCTTGCCATCATTGTTCATTCCTCGGTTCCTGTGTTATTGTAACCAGAATGCCGATAAATGAATCATGGCGTGTGAACTCAATACTGCTAGCAACTCTGTTGCTTGGTAGTTAAATGGACGATAACCTCATTCTTAGCATGTTGATTATTGAATCGTCACCCTAAGACTGATTGTGCTACCTAGTCCTTATTTCTGGTGCACTCTCCGATCAGTGAGTTAGGATAGTGCCAATCCTTGCTTATTTGATCATATCGTCTTGCCCTGGAAAGCAAGATTGTTCTCGAGCTTAGTAACATACCGGTGGTTCGTGATTTTCCGAAGATATTCTCGGAAGTATTACCAGGTTGTCACCTGACCGCTGTGTTGAGCTCGTGATCAAGTTGGTTTCTTGTGAACCACCTTCTCTCCAAGAATCGGTGTTAGATATCCCTGACCTAGTTGGTTAAGCTAGACAACAACTTGGAGAGTTGGAAGATAAAAGCTTGCCTGACTTAGTTCGTTCCAAAGGGATATTCTTGTGTAGTGTGTGTTGAAGAAAGATGATATCTTCATCGATTGGTCCCTGTGATCAGTTATTGGACCTATTGTCTTATCAATCCTTTGATTTGGGTGTGGGCTATCCTCAAATCAAGTCAGAACCAACGATGTTCGTAATGTTGTCTTATTCGTGGGTTTTTCCTCGAGCATACACCATTATATTCTTTGGTGTGACCAATACTATCACCTTGTTCACATAGTTATGGAATTCCATCTCCACGGAAAGCTGGATGATTTGTTGTTGAGCCCATCGACAACATCCTTGTCCTCTCCATAATTTTGCTGAACATTAAGCTAGTGTTGGAAACTTTTGAAAGCATTTTCTTCATGCTAGCTCATGAAGTACTTGTTTGATGAAAGGAGTGACTTCCTCTTATACACGTGCATTTGGTGAAAGTTGCCGCCGTGAATTTGAGAAAGTTAGTTTTGCTTCCTCTGGAATCATCCCAAATCAGTCATGCACACGCGCGAAGTATTCTGTGGTTTGAAGACTTGCAACCTTCAATCTATATGTATCCCTAGCACACCAAGCCACTGATTGATTTGTTCAAGGAGAAGGAGTTCATTCATAAGAGCTAATCCGGACTTATGTAAGGACTTCGATACCCTCGTTGATGGTTCCCCCTCCTGAACTCGGTAGTGTTTTATTATAAGACTACTTTGTGGTCATGCTTGTCTTGGACAACGTGTTCACATGTTTGTAGCAGAACCAGCTCATGTTTTGGAGCTTACTATCGTAGTTCATTTCCCGAGAATCTCACAACGTTATCTCGTCGAATTGTGTTGCAAACTTTCATTTATCTTCCTAGACTCGATGAGTCTGGAATATCCTGACACCAACCAGATCTGAATCTCAGGCAGATATGATGGTTGGAACATTTCCCAAAGAATTATAATATTGGTCTAGCGATAACCGGTAAAGTGAATGTCGTGGCCAACACACCCCGCCGGGAGACCTAATATTGTAGTATCTTGATTGGAGAAGTTGGCCACCTCCCCATAAGGTTTTCGTAGGATTTACCTCCGTAACTGTTCCTTATGGATTCTATTGCTCCCGAAGTCCGACCTTTTACTTGATGTTCTAGTTATCAAACCATATCTATGAATGGGATACACTAGCACATCAAGGAGAACATTAGAAGCGTAGTGCTAAATGTCTCTCGGTCGATCATCCAGATTTCGTCCCCTTGGCCTCGCTAAGGTGAAATCTGAGAAGGTGTTATCTTCTTTTGCATCTGCATCATCCATCATTAGCCATCATGGTAGCAAGCTGTGTTGCCAGGATCCTTGACACGGATGTTGGTAAAACCTTGATGATTGTGGAAATGCTCAAGTTCTTGAGAGCACGCACAAGCGCTACGTATTATCATCGGCACTAACTGGGATTCCTCTCAGTTTCCTCGGCAATGCTATGACCTTTTCAAACAGTGAATTCACTCTCTATTGTTGGGTTCTTCCCCAGTTACCAGAATCATTCCCAGCAATTGCATTTTGTTCCCAGCTTGCACCGCCAATGTGCCATTCTACCATGGGTCTCTTCCATTTCCGGTGATAAGCAAAAATCATCCATTACGTTGTCTTCAACAAGGTAATCCACATCATCCAAGTCCGAGTATGCCATTCTACCGACCCCCTCCAAACGATCGCTCGAGAATTGCCTTAGGCTGGTTTAAAGAGTTTCATTAATCTTTGAATCAAAGGTAATTCTTTTTGCCACTTAAGGGGATATTTCTACGAGTCACCTTCCCTAAGGTGCATCGTTATGGTATCATGGCAACTCAACTCCTCGCTACGTTGACAATCGTTTACCACCTTCTTAGGTGTGGAATTGTTGCCTACCTAGTAAACCCTTCGTCATCCGTTTCACTCCATCCCTCTAGATGTATGCTTCGTGTCTCAGCTCAAGAGATGTTGCTATGACTCACTTTGTGAGCTGAACCTAAGTTGATTGATCTTCGAGAAGATCGATTATTCCGGAGTTGTCCTTTTCCTCTTGCTGTCATGCTAGTTGGAGTTCTCAGAACAAGACGACAAGACAAAGATGGTGATTGAATCAACACTCTTATGAAGTGCACCCTGGATCGTGAAGACTATACTAGTTTGTGTTTCCCCTTTCATCTTACCCTACGCTTGAATCTCGAGACGAGATTCTTGTTTAGTGGGGGTGAGTTGTCACATCCCTAACTTCTGGTTTGCTCTGAGCTAGCTAGTCATGTGTTGCATCATGTTTAAATTTTGCCTAAAATTGGAATGGGGATGTTCAAACCCTAGTATTAAATCAACTCAACTAGGGTGAATTAAAATCTTTTCAATAAACCCAAAAAGTTCCTAAGAAAAGTTCATGATTTCTGGTTAAGGTGGAAACCTCTGCCAAAAATGATGAATATATTCTTAGGTCATTTTTGGATTTTTGAATTAAATCATATTGTATTTGACTTTGGGCATTTAAACACTATAAATAATTTAAATGTTCAAATAAATGTTGGAAATTGTTAAGGGTCACTGAAATAATTCAGAAAGCACCCATAATTGTTTCCAGGATTTTATTAAATGATTTGGTATTTTAAATCAAATCAAAAACAAAATAACAGAAATAGAAAAGAAATAAAAGAGAGAGAGAGAAGGAAGTTACATGGCGCCCACTTACCTGGCCCAGCACGGCCCAGCCCATCTTCACTCCCCCAGTCGTCTTCCTCCTCGCCAGAAGGACCGAGGCGTGGCGCGCGCCCGAGAGGCCTCGGCCACCTCCTGCTTCCCCTGGCCACCTCCTGCTTCCTCTCGTCGCCCTGGACCCCGTCCGCGATGCCATGCACCCTCCCAGGCCTTGCACTCTCCCCGTGCCTTCTCCCCCCCTTCTCTGGCTCCCTCTCTCTTCCACCGAGCGGAGCCCCGTTCGCCACCGACGCCGTTCGCCGCGGCCACAACCACCGCCTCGCCTCCCCGACGCCTCCCAAAGCTCTGCCTCGACCTACTCTTCCTCCCCACCGCTCCAAGCAACACCAGGAGCCCTGTAGTGACGCCATCACCGCCATCTTCACCGACGGGCATCGAAGATCGCCGGCCCGATTCGCCGCCTCCCCGAGCACGCCGACCCTCTCTTCGACCTCACCGTGAGCCCCTGAGCATTTCCCCTCTGCCCCCCTGCTTGCTCCCGCCCTCTAGCCGTAGCCCCGAGGTCACCCAAGGCCGCCGTCCGCCATGGCCGGCGAGCCCGCGTTCCCGAGCCTCTCCTGCTCGCTCCAGGGGCACTGACACGCTCCTGGCGCCTCCAGGAGGATGCCTCTCCACTCCGCTTGCTCGCTCGAGCGCTGCAGCCGCGTCCCTGCCCCAGCCCGAACTCCGGCCACCGTGGAAGTGCTCGCCGCTGTCGTCTCCGGCCACCCCGTGGCCCCTCGTGCAGCTAGCTAGGTGCGGCCGTGTACGGGCTACCTTCTGGTGGCCTTCGCGCGTCCAGCCGCCGCCCGTAGCGCAACCCCGGTGAACATCCGCCGCGTTTCGGGTCGCCGCCGGCCGAACTCCGGTGGCCAGTGACGTGGCGCTGTCATTAGCCACTAATGACGCACTAACCAACCCCCTAGGCCACTGACTGTGGGCCCCACCCCTGGTCAAACCCCAGTCAGCGCTGGGTTTGACCGGGATTAGGTCCTGTGTCAGTGACGTGTGGACCCCGCATGTCAGGTTTGACCTGGACCTGGCCGTTGACTCGCTGACGTCATGCTGGCGTCAGGCTGACGCAGCTAAATCATTTTCTGGAATTATTTTAATTCTAAATATTCAGGAAATTTCAGAAAATGATTAAAACTTCAATAAATCATAGAAATTCAACCGTAACTCCAAATTAAATAATTTATATATGAAAAATGATCAGAAAAATCCAATCTATCCATCTGTACTATTTTCATGCATGTTAGAACAACTTATAGGTGCTAAATCATTTTCTGGAATTATTTTAATTCTAAATATTCAGGAAATTTCAGAAAATGATTAAAACTTCAATAAATCATAGAAATTCAACCGTAACTCCAAATTAAATAATTTATATATGAAAAATGATCAGAAAAATCCAATCTATCCATCTGTACTATTTTAACGGAACCCTGTTCACATCGTTTGGGGCTGTGAGCGAAACTCCGGCCGGATCTCCTCATGGATGGAACCCGAATAGGCGATAAACCTGGACTAGAGACTTGAGTGTTTAGGCAGGCCGTGGCCGACACCCACGTCGGGCTTCCGCTTGAAGGTTGCCGAGTACATGTCGTGTAAACGGCGGTAAGTGGTGAGAGCGTGTGTGAAGAAGTACACCCCTGCAGGGTTAACATCATCTATTCGAATAGTCGTGTCCGCGGAAAAGGACTTCTGGGTTGCTTATATCAGTTCATAGACAAGTGAAAGTGGATACCCTAAAATACGCAAGATAAGCGTGAGTGCTATGGATGGCGTTCTCGTAGGGAGACGGGAGCGGATCCATAGTGGTGTATTGATATGGTGAATATGTGGACTCGTGTGCGCCACCTCAAAAGAGTTACTTGCAGTCGTAGTTCAGGATAGCCACCGAGTCAAAGCTGGCTTGCTGCAGTTAAACCCCACCATCCCTTTGTTGATAATGATGCATATGTAGTTAGTTCTGATGTAAGTCTTGCTGGGTACATTTATACTCACGTTGCTTAATTTATGTTTTTTGCAGAGAGACCTCAGTCTCGCTAGTAGTTCCGTATGGTCTTCGACGTTTAGCTTGTTACCTCAGCTACGATCTTGTGCCCTCGGCAGGATTTGGTAGATAGTCAGGCTTCTCAGCCTTTTTCATTTATAGATGTCTGTACTCAGACATGATAGCTTCCGCTTGTGCTTTGACTTGTATGCTCTGATTGTTGGGTCATGAGACCCATGTTTGTAATATCTCGCTCCTCGGAGCCTATTGAATAAAATACTTGAGTTGTAGAGTCATGTTGTAATGCCATGTTGTATTTGCACATATCGAGCATATTGTGTGTATGTTATTGAAATGCTTGGTATGTGTGGGATCTGACAACCTAGTTGTTTATTCTTAGTAGCCTCTCTTACCGGGAAATGTCTCCTAGTGTTTCCACCGAGCCATGGTAGCTTGCTACTGCTCCGGAACACTTAGGCTGGCCGGCATGTGTCCTTCTTCATTCATGTGTCTGTCTCTTCGGGGAAATGTCACGCGATGAATACCGGAGTCCTGTTAGCCTGCTACAGCCCGGTTCACCGGAGTCCTGCTAGCCCAGTGCTACAGCCTGGATTCACTCGCTGATGACCGACACGTTCGATGCTGGGTCATGGATGCCTGTCCCTGTAAGTCTGTGCCACTTTGGGTTTACGACTAGCCATGTCAGCCCGGGCTCCTTATCATATGGATGCTAGTGACACTATCATATACGTGTGCCAAAAGACGCAAACGGTCCCGGGCAAAGGTAAGGCGACACCCGTGGGAATACCGTGCGTGAGGCCGCAAAGTGATATGAGGTGTTACATGCTAGATCGATGTGGCATTGAGTCGGGGTCCTGACACTGGGAGTTTCGAGCGGTCCTTCTTCTTGTCCATTGAACTTGGTGTCATTGTCGTCTTGTCCATTGGGTGCAGCTGATCCATAGCTTCCCTCCAAATACTTGATCATACATAGGGTCTTCGCATGAGGTAGTAGCCATGTCTCATAGGTAGAAAGTGGTAGTTACGAGAGGAGTGAGTTCACCTTATCTTTGATAGCTTTTGCTCGAGCTCATGTCATTGGTCCAAGTGGTGTCGTGGGAGATGTATACATCCATGTTGATGATCGTGGGATGCTTCGCATCAGCGATCTTTTGTCTTCACCATAATTGTGCAAACGGAAGATCTTGTCGACCTTCAATGCCCATGAAAGGTACTCTTAGGGATCGTTGCTTCCGGAGAACTTGGGCATGGTGAACTTGAGCTTGCCGTAGCATTGCTCGTCATTCTGTTGAGGTCGATGGTGATGATGATGACGGTCTTGTCGTGGAGGAGGGTCTTGGACCGCTTGGTTATCTTGCGCCTCATTGTTAGCTTGGCGTTGAGGTCATGGTAGATTTGCACGATTCCTCATCTCCTGAAGCTCCTCAAGACATGCAGCTTCTTGACGCTCGCGGCGGAGGGCATCTTCTTGAAGTTGAGCTTGTCAGTTGCGCTCGCCGACAGCTAGTGTAGCTTCGCGAAGAGCACATTGTGCTTCAAGGTTTTGTTCCTCGTGACGTTGTTGCGCTTGTCGATGGCCATTGCCATCTTCATGTTTTGGTAGAATAGCATCACCATCTTGTTGTTCTTGTCGATCTTGTCCTATTGGAGCTTGCTCTTGGACCATAGGATCATTATCTTGTCGATGTTGTCATTCACGTGCTCGGAGACGGTCTTGTAAACCATTGCCATGGAATGGGTTTCGTGGAGCTTGATGATCTTCATGGTCGTGGCGACGGTACGAACGAGCTCGAGGAGGACTTGCATCCGAAGAAGAATGCGAAGAATGTCGACTTGAGTGGCTCTGTCTTGAGTAGGACGAAGAGGTAGAAGAGTTGTTGACCAACAAGGCTCGAATCTCGTCCATTCTTGCATTGCTCTCATATGTTTGTTCGTCAACCTTGTTGTCGAAGTAGTCTCTTGTACGTTGCTCGAAGTGTTGCTGGTCAGTGTCGAGGTTGTCGATGCGGTTGCTCAATGCTTGTTGTTCTTGGTGCAAAGCTCGTTGCGCGCTGAAGAGGTGGTTCTTCGTGACGTAGGTTTCCGGGTCCTCATCTTGCTCGAGGAAGAGTTAGTTCGAAGAAATAGTTGCCCTATCCATCATTGCAAGCAAATGTGAGTGGAAAATGAAAAGAACTAGACCAAATGTACCTTACCCGATGTTGAAAATGGATCAATGATCACTCAATAGTGTAACAAGGAAATATCACAATTGGGACCGGACCTTGTCGATTTATCACACCTACACAAATAAAGCCTTTGGTGGAGCTTTGTGAGGATGGTGGACAAAATTTATGTAATTGTTAGTGAGACTCAATAGTGTTGAAAAAGATTCGCAAATTTGTAAATGCAACAAGTAGACCAATAGCAAATAGTGGTACATGGAAACACACACATGGGAAGATAGATGGGCTTGTGCAACTAAAAATGAGCTCAAAATGTGGAATCCACGGAAAATGCTCTTGTTGCACAACTCAAGAGAGACTCTAGCACTATTGCACAATAGGCGGATACGGAACATGTCCACAACCTACGAAGCAAAAATGCAACGACTTATATCCCAAGTATGATATATGTATGGTGTTCTAGTGATATGATCCAAGATGATCGAGTATGAAAATCTTAATGTAGTATGCTGCTATGGTTCTTGCTTAAAAGCTATTTTCTTATCTTTCTCTTTTGCTTAAAAGCTTGTTTGTCTCTTTCTGTTTTGAGCTCTTTCGTTAGCCACTTATGCAAAACTTCATGAACCAAGATAGCGATTGTGTATATGCGATGATAACCTTGTGACACAAAAGATGATACCAATATATGTATACCAATATGAAGTGATATATCCAATGGCCAATAATTTGCACAAGTAACTTTGCCGGCAATACTAAACGCTAGTCTCGATAGGTAAGTCACGCAAAAAGGAAGGCTACGGGTTTATAAATGCAATGGCAAGGGAGAGTATACGAGAGTGTCGGTGAAGTTTCTGTCCTTGCTTACGGTGGAAGGTGTCAAAATGATGAAGTGGTCGAGGTCGATGAAGAAGATGAGTGTCGATGATGTCGAGGTTGAACCATCCCTAAGTAGCCGAAACACGTTAGGAAATGGAAACTGCAACTCATATGCTCAATGACCCAAATGTGGTGAAAATTGTCATAGGTGGTAGCGGGTAAGCGGTGGTGGTATGCGGAAGTTTGCTGTAGGCCCGACAAATTTTGGCGAAAGTTAGGCGGAAGAAACGAGTGGTGGATGAGTTGTTGCTGCCAGGGGCTGGATGTCCGGGCTTGCAGGCCGGATGTCCGAGGTGGACGGATGTTCGGGGTCATGGGTCGGATGTCCAGGTCTGATGAGGACATCAATACCATTGTTACACCCATAGCCCCTTCTACTATACATATTGGACCAATTACTAGAGCTCGTGCACGCCAATTAAATTACCAGGTACTTTCGTTTCTTGGTAATGATTCTAATGTTCATGAGAATACGATGCTGCCTAAATTGGATACATTTGTTTTGCTTACAAATGAAGGGCCTAGCTTGGATTAGGCTGAGCAAGAACAAGCATGGAGATGATGGCATGCGCAAGGGAAACAACAATGGAGTTTCAAGTGATGATTTCAGGACTTTGAAGCCACCGTAATGAGTGCATGAAGTCTTGGACGAAATATACAAGATGCCACTTACAAATTTCGTCCAAAGGCTATTATAGGTGTCGCGTCACCTTATTATTGGGCCAGGCCCATGTAATTTCGAAATACATAAGTATAGGCTGTTTTTAGAGTCCATATGTGTGGGGAAAGAATAGATAGGGTTGATTTCGGACCCCTTCCCCAAGGGCCATGAAATTCCCCCTCTTCTTCCATATATACAGCCCTTAGGGTGTTGTTTAGACTTTGGGTTTTGTTTAGATGAAAAGTTTGCCATAGCTACAACTTCGCGTACTTCGTTTGTGTTTAATGACCAGACCAAGACGTCACAGAACCCCATCGTGATCAATAAAGCTTTGATCTTATATTCGCAATATCCAGATTGCAATCTCAGTTTCTTGCTTGTTCTTCATTTGCTCCCAGGAAATAGACCCTCGTGGTCAGGTTGATCATGCTCTAGGCTGATCAATAACCCCTCGGAAGTTGGTAAGGCGTGACGTCTTCGCACGTCATAGTCGGATCGTCAAAGTCGACTACCACAGAAAATGATAGCTATCTCATCGAAACATCGGGACATCTTTGCCTCTATCAAGTGGTATCAGATTTCGAGGTTGCTTGGTGAGATTTTACAGTTTTTTGTAGTTTAGATCGAGTCTGTTCTTCATACCTACAGTCCACGAAAAAGCCAAAAAAATTTAGGGTTAGTTCATCATATCTGAACCAATCTGAGCCTTTGCATATCTTTTTAGGGTTATGCATTGTTGAATTTGCAGTTGCATTGTCGTGTCTAGTTGTTGGTCTTAGTGTCTAGTCCTTTAGAGTTTCGAGTTCTATTCACAAGTTGTCACACCGTCGCCACACCATTGTCATCACCGCTGTCATATACCACCATCGTCATCACCACTGCCATATACCACCATCGTCGTCACCGTTGCCATATACCACCATCATCATCACCACTGCCATATACCACCATCGTCATCACTGCTGCCATATACCACATATTCACCGCCATCATGATAATCCGAGTCCACCTCCATCACAGATTCGCCACCAGTTCGTGTTCCACCGCCCTACATATATCTGCCACTAGTCCGAGTTTCCACCAGATTCATCTTCGCCACTAGTCCTACTCCGAGTCTAGTATTTGTTCCTTTGTTTTCGATTTCCATATCAAAACATAATCCGAGTCGTGACCAAGTCGGACTCCCCAACTTTAGTGCTACCCGCAGTAGAAAAATAGTTCCATTTTCAGAAGAAAAAAAAGGAAAAAAAGTGAAAAGGGGGAAAAATTCTGAGTGTGCTCCTCCCTTGTTTACGTGTCGCACCATGATTTTGGTGTTTTAGGCTCGCGTCTCTAGCACAGTCTAGCCTAGGAACAACACAGTACCGTCGTTGGGCGTTTATTCAACTTTGCATCTCTGAATTGATTATTGCTGACCCTCTTTGCTACCATATTATAAGCCTTCCAAGCTCCACATACATCTACGTCATGCGTTTGACTCTCCCTAGCAATCGCTCTATCCAAGCTTTCAGTGTTCTACAACGGTTGCCGATCACCACATACTGTCGGGGTAAGAACTGGTAAGAATTTGAGATTTGCTTGACGGATTTGTGACACAACACCACCACCACTTCCAAGTAGTCTGTAGGATCATATTCTTGTGTGTTTCTATTGTTTCTAACCATGGCAGGATCACAAGTCGATGAGACTGATTGGTAGAACATGACGAACAAACAGCTACATGATAAATTTCAGCAAATGATGAGTGGACAGGTGGAAGATGTGCTAAACATATTTGAAGAGGCCATGGATAAGATAGATGGCATTGAGAAGATGTTCGAAACAAAGCTCGATAACAAGTTTAATTAATTGCTCGCGTATCTTCTACAACCACCGCCAGCTGCACCTGTCACACCTCTATAACAACAACAACAACAACAACAACAACAACAACCCCGCCTTCCAAATCAAGTGGGACGAGCAGTGTGTGTTCCCTTGAGCTAGGAAAAAATTCCGGTACCGCTGCTACTGTTGATGATGCTTCTGTAGCTCCTGATACTACTGTACAGGTGGAGGACACTTACGAGGATGAGGTTGATCAAAATTTGAACTACGTGCAACCACCAGCACCACCACCAGCACGTCGACCTCAGGCATATAATCGCAACGATAGGGCTGCAGCACCACCTCAAGTACGAGATTATGACCATATTTCTAAACTAAAATTGAATATTCCAACGTTTGAGGGTAGATACATTCCTGATGTATATCTTACTTGGGAGTAAGAAACTGGACAGCGTTTGACATGCTTACAATATCCTAAGGAGACATGTGTTGTTGCTGCTGTTTGTGAATTCGCTAGCTTTGCTTCTGTTTGGTGGTCTGAACATTTTAGATTATATCCTATTCCAGCTACTTGGGCTGCTTTGAAAACTGCTATGCGTACTCGTTGGGTTCCACCATATTATCAATGTGAATTACTTCAAAAATTGCATCGTTTAAGACAAGGAAAAAAATTCTGTTGAAGAATATTATCAGGAATTACAAACTGGCATGATTAGATGTGGTATTGTTGAGGATAATGAAGCTATGCTTGCACGTTTTATGGGTGGGTTAAATAAAGAGATTCGGACCATTCTAGAGTATAAGGAGTATCATAATATCAATAGTTTATTCCATCTTGCTTGTAAAGCTGAACGTGAAGTGCAGGATCGACGGGCATTGGCGCGAACTAATCTTTCTGCAGGTCGATCTTCATCATGCATGGACACCACGTACACCATCTACTCCCACACATCCTACTACAGCACCACTGACTTCAGCCGCCAATTCCAACCGAGATACAAGTCAACAGGCACCACCACCACCATCTTCCAGGAGTACACCTTCCGGTCCCACACAGAGCTCTTCCTCATCCATGGCAACAACAGGGCAAACACATCATATTATTTGTCGTCGTTGCAAGGGTGGAGGTCATTATGCGAGAGAATGCCCATCTAAGTGTGTGCTTATTGCTACTGAGGATGGTGGGTATGAGTCCGCTAGTGACTATGATGAGGAGACTTTGGCTCTTACTACAAGTGAAGAACATGGTGGAGATGATTCTGATCATGAGACGCAATACATGGCTCCTGAAGACGCTGACAGGTATGAATGTTTCGTTGCTCAACATGTTTTGAGTGTGCGGGTCACACAAGCTGAGCAAAATCAGAGGCATAATTTGTTCCATACAAAGGGAGTTGTGAAGGAATGTTATGTCACGTCATCATAGATGGAGGGAGCTCCAACAACTTGGCTAGCATGGAGATGGTGGAGAAGCTATCTCTCACCACAAGACCACATCCACATCCTTACTACATCCAATGGTTCAACAACAACGGCAATGTTAAGGAAACACGTATTGTTCGTGTGCATTTTAGTATCTCTACATATGTTGATTATGTTGATTGTGAGGTGGTACCTATGCAAGCATGTTCCTTATTACTTGGCAGACCATGGAAATTTGACAAAAAATTTGTACACCAAGGTAGAAACAATTAGTATACTCTTGTTCATAAGGATAAAAATATTACTTTGCTTCCTATGACTCCTGATTCCATTTTGAAAGATGATATTAATAGAGCTCATAAAGCAAAACAAAAGAAAAATAACAGTGAAAATCAGATTGTGGAAAAAGAATTTGAGCAACAAATGAACCCTAATAATAAACCATCTAATGTTGCTTCTAAAATTAAATTCAAAAGTGCATGTTTACTTGCCACCAAATCTGATATTGATGATCTAGATTTCAGCAAATCTGTTTGCTATGCTTTTGTGTGCAAAGAGGCATTATTTTCTTTCGAGGATGTACCTTCCTTTTTGCCTCGTACTATCACTAACATTTTGCAGGAGTTCGTTGACGTCTTTCCAAAAGATGTGCCACTGGGATTACCACCCATTCGAGGGATTGAGCATCAGATTGACTTAATTCCCGGTGCTTCGCTGCCAAACCATGCGCCATACCGTACCAATCCGGAGGAGACGAAGGCGATTATGTGTCAAGTACAGGAGCTTCTCGACAAAGGTTATATATGCGAATCTCTTAGTCCTTGTGTTGTTCCTATTATACTAGTGCCAAAAAAGGGTGGTACGTCACGTATATGTGTTGATTGTAGAGGCATTAACAATATTACTATTCGTTATCGTCATCCTATTCCTAGGCTAGATGACATGCTTGATGAATTGAGTGGTTCTACAATATTTCCCAAGTTGATTTGCATAGTGGATACCATCAAATTCGTATGAAATTGGGAGATGAATGGAAAACGGCATTTAAAACTAAGTTTGGATTATATGAGTGGTTAGTCATGCCTTTTGGGTTAACTAATGCACCTAGTACTTCCATGAGATTAATGAATGAAGTTTTACGTGCTTTCATTGGACGATTTGTGGTAGTCTATATTGATGATATACTGATTTATAGTAGATCTTTGGAGGAATATTTGGAACATTTGCGTGCTATTTTTATTGCTCTACGTGATGCATGTTTCTTTGGTAACCTTGGGAAGTGCACCTTTTGCACTGACCGAGTATCTTTTCTTGGCTATGTTGTTACTCCACGGGGAATTGAAGTTGATAAAGCCAAGATTGGAGCTATTGAGAGTTGGTCATATCCCAAAACGGTCACACAAGTGAGGAGTTTTCTTGGTCTCGCTGGATTCTATAGGTGTTTTTGAGAGATTTCGGCACCATTGTTGCACCTCTCAATGAGCTTATAAAGAAGGATGTGCCTTTTGTTTGGGGTACCGCACAGGACGAAGCCTCCACGGTATTTACAGATAAGTTGACACATGCTCCTTTACTCTAACTTCCTGATTTTAATAAGACTTTTGAGCTTGAATGTGATGCTAGTGGAATTGGATTAGGAGGTGTGTTATTACAATATGGCAAACCTATTGCATACTTTTATGAAAAATTGAGTGGGCTTAGTCTGAATTATTCTACTTATGATAAAGAATTATATGCGTTCGGACTTTAGAAACATGGCAACATTATTTATGGCCCAAAGAATTTGTTATACATTTCGATCATGAATCTTTGAAATGTATTAAAAGTCAAGCTAAACTGAATCGTAGACATGCTAAATGGGTTGAATTCATTGAGACTTTCCCTTATGTCATTAAACACAAGAAGGGTAAAGAAAATGTTATTGCTGATGCATTGTCTCGTCGCTATACTATGCTTTCACAACTTGATTTGAAAATATTTCGTTTGGAGACCATCAAAGATCAATATGTGCATGATGCTGGTTTTAAAGATGTATTGCAGAATTATAAAGAAGGAAGAACTTGGAACAAGTTCGTCGTTAATGATGGATTTGTATCCTGTGCTAACAAGCTATGCAATCCAGCTAGCTCCGTTCATCTTTTGTTGTTGCAGGAGGTGCATGGAGGAGTATTAATGGGACACTTTGGCTTGAAGAAGACGGAGGATGTACTTGCTACACACCTCTTTTGGCCAAAGATGATACGGGATGTTGAGCGCTTTGTTGCTCGCTGCACTACATGTCAAAAATCGAAGTCACGACTCAATCCTCAGGGTTTATATATGCCTTTGCATGTACCTAGTGTTCCTTGGGAGGATATATCTATGGACTTTGTTTTAGGTCTACCTTGAACAAAGAAGGGGAGGGATAGCATATTTGTTGTCATGGAGAGATTCTTGAAAATGGCACACTTTATACCATGTCATAAAAGAGATGATGTTGTTAATGTTGCTGATTTGTTCTTTCGTGAAATTATTCGCTTGCATGGTGTGCCAAATACTATTGTTTCAGGTCGTGATACTAAATTTCTTAGCCACTTTTGGAGCTGTTTATGGGCTAAGTTGGGGACTAAACTGCTTTTTAGTACTACTTGTCACCCCCAAACTGATGGACAAACTAAAGTAGTCAATAGAACATTGTCTACTATGCTTAGGGCTGTTTTGAAGAATAATAAGAAAATGTGGGAAGAATGCTTGCCTCATATTGAATTTGCTTATAATCGTTCATTGCATTCTACTACTAAGATGTGCCCTTTTGAAATTGTGTATGGTTTCCTACCTCGTGCGCCAATTGATTTGTTGCCTCTTCCATCTTCGGAGATGGTTAATTTTTATGGTAGACAACATGCTGAATTGATTTTAAAAATGCATGAGTTAACTAAGGAAAACATTGAGCGTATGAATGCTAAATATAAACTTTTTGTAGATAAGGGTAGAAAACATGTTGTGTTTGAACCTGGAGATCTTGTTTGGTTACATTTATGTAAGGATAGATTTCCTGATTTGCGCAAATCAAAGCTAATGCCATGTGCTGATGGTCCTTTTAAGGTGTTAGAGAAGATAAATGATAATGCATATAAACTTGAGCTGCCTGCTGATTTTGGGGTTAGTCCCACTTTTAACATTGCAGATTTGAAGCCTTATTTGGGTGAGGAAGATGAGCTTCCGTCGAGGATGACTTCATTTCAATAAGGGGAGGATGATGAGGACATCAATACCAGGGGTCGGACACCCACAAAACGATAGCTATCTCATCGAAACATCGGGACACCTTCACCTCTATTAGGGTCCTGGCTCCGGGCACGAACTCAGTGGATCTCATGGGTATAGAAAATTTCAGGGCAAAATTCAAGACATTTCACGGATGGATTTGGGAGAAAAGTTAGGGGAAGCTAGATCTACAAGTAACACATCAAATCCACGGATCAAATCCAACAAAATGTTATCACACCAACAAATCACAAAAAATTTGGGGGGCTATTTTTGTGGGGAATTTTCAAAATTGGGACAAAATCAACAAAATTAGGCTAGAAAACATAGAGGGAGGGCTCCAAAATCGCGATCAACCTTGGCTCATGATACCAAGATGATTAGGGTGGGAACCCTAAGGCTGATCTTTCATGATTTGGAGGGGATCCCGTGAAGAACACGACGAACACACGAAGAACACAAGGGGGAAAACAAGGGGAAACACTTAAATTGGCTTGATCCAATCACACATATGCCAGATCCATGAACACAAAGAGATCACAAGATCCTAAGACAACAAAGGAAAGATATAAGTTGCCAGTTCTTCTCCAAGAGGAAGTCTTGAATCCACTAGGGTATCTTATCCTAGGTGGAGGGCTTGAATCCACTTGGGGATCTTCTCCTAGATGGAGGGCTTGGCCTCCAATGGAGTAGGTGTCAAGTGGATGAGCAAAGCTCTATCTCTCATATAAGCTAAATCAATGCTAACCCTAAACTGTTGGGGGAGAAAGCTATATATAGTCTAGAGGGGGTGAAGTGGTACATGGGCCTCGGCCCTTTACACTATGCGTAGACAGGGGGAGCCAGATATCCGGGCACGGGGGCTGGATGGTAGAGGCGAAGGTGTCCCGATGTTTCGATGAGATGGTGGCTATCGTGTTCTGTGGGAGTCGACCTTGATGATCCGACTATGAACGTGCGAGACGTCGTGCCTTAACAATTGCTAAACCAACTTACAAGGGGTTATTGACCACGCCGGGGCACGATCAACCTGACCACGAGGGTCTATTTTCCTGCGAGCAAACAAAGAACAAGTAAGAAACTGATTTCAATTTGGATATTGCGAATATAAGAGGAAAGCTTTATTAACGAAGGTGGGGTTCTGTGACGCCTTTGTCTGGTCATTGAACACAAACGAAATACACAAAGTTGCAGCTCTGGCGAAATTTTAATCTAAACAAAACCCAAAGTCCGAACGACACCCTAAGGGCTGTATATATGGAGTAGGGGGGATTTTGTGACCCCTTGTAGGAGGGGTCCGAAACCAACCCTAACTTTGTTTCCCCACACATACGAACTCTAAAAACATCCTATACTTATGTATTTCAAAATTATATGGGCCTGGCCCAATAATAAGGTGATGCAGCACCTATAATAGCCTCTGGACAAAATTTGTGAAGTGGCATCTTGTATATTTCATCCAAGTCTTCATGCACTCATTACGGTGCTTCAAAGTCCTGAAATCATCACTTGAAACTCTGTTCTTGTTTCCATTGCACATGCCATCATCTCCATGCTTGTTCTTGCTCCAATGTTCATCCTTCTCCAAGCTAGGCCCTTCATTTGTAAGCAAAACAAATGTATCCAATTTAGGCAGCATCATATTCTCATGAACATTAGAATCATTACCCAGAAACGAATGTACCTAGCAATTTAATTGGCATGCGCGAGCTCTAGTAATTGGTCCAATATGTGTAGCAGCAGGGGTTGTGGGTGTAAAAATGGTATTGATGTACTCATCATCCTCCCCTTCTTGAAATGAAGTCGTCCTCGACGGAAGCTCATCTTCCTCACCCAAATAAGGCTTCAAATCTGCAATGTTAAAAGTGGGACTAACCCCAAAATCTGTAGGCAGCTCAAGTTTATATGCATTATCATTTATTTTCTCTAACACCTTAAAAGGACCATCAGCACGTGGCATTAGCTTTGATTTGCGCAAATCAAGAAATCTATCCTTACGCAAATGTAACGAAACAAGATCTCCAGGTGCAAACACAACATGTTGTCTACCCTTATCTCCAGCAAGTTTATATTTAGCATTCATATGCTCAATGTTTTACTTAGTTAACTCATGCATTTTTAAAATCAATTTAGCATGTTGTTTAGCATCGAAAATAAACTTCTCTGAAGATGGAAGAGGCAACAAATCAATAGGTGGACGAGGTAGCAAACCATACACAATTTCAAAAGGGCACATCTTAGTAGTAGAATGCAACGAATGATTATAAGCAAATTCAATATGAGGCAAGCATTCCTCCCACATTTTCTTATTATTCTTCAAAACAGCCCTAAGCATAGTAGACAATGTTCTATTGACTACTTCAGTTTGTCCATCAGTTTGGGGGTGACAAGTAGTACTAAAAAGCAGTTTAGCCCCCAACTTAGCCCATTAACATCTCCAAAAGTGGCTAAGGAATTTAGTATCACGATCTGAAACAATAGTATTCGACACACCATGCAAGCGAATAATTTCACAAAAGAACAAATCAGCAACATTAACAGCATCATCGCTTTTATAACATGGTATAAAGTTTGCCATTTTCGAGAATCTATCCACGATAACAAATATGCCATCGCTCCCCTTCTTTGTTCGAGGTAAACCTAAAACAAAGCCCATAGATATATCCTCCCAAGGAACACTAGGTATAGGCAAAGGCATATATAAACCATGAGGATTGAGTCGTGACTTAGCTTTTTGGCATGTAGTGCAGCGAGCAACAAAACGCTTAACATCCCGTCTCATCTTTGGCCAAAAAATATGTGTAGCAAGTACGTCCTCCATCTTCTTCACGCCAAAGTGTCCCATTAATCCTCCTCCATGCGCCGCCTGCAACAACAAAAGACGAATGGAGCTAGCTGGAATGCATAGCTTATTAGCACGGAACACAAATCCATCATTAACGACGAACTTGTTCCATGTTCTTCCTTCTTTACAATTCTGCAATACATCTTTAGAATCAGCATCATGCACATATTGATCTTTAATGGTCTCCAAACCAAATATTTTGAAGTCAAGTTGTGAAAGCATAGTATAGCAACGAGACAATGCATCAGCAATAAAATTTTCTTTACCCTTCTTATGTTTAATGACATAAGGGAAAGTCTCAATGAATTCAACCCATTTAGTATGTCTACGGTTCAGTTTTGCTTGACTTTTAATGTGTTTCAAAGATTCATGATCAGAATGTATAACAAATTCTTTGGGCCATAAATAATGTTGTCGTGTTTCTAAGGTCCGAACAAGAGCATATAATTCTTTATCATTAGTAGAATAATTCAGACTAGGCCCACTCAATTTTTCAAAAAGTATGCAACAGGTTTGCCATCTTGTAATATCACACCTCCTAATCCAATTCCACTAGCATCACATTCAAGCTCAAAAGTCTTATTAAATTAGGAAGTTGGAGTAAAGGAGCATGTGTCAACTTATCTTTCAATACCGTGAAGGCTTCGTCCTGTGCGGTACCCCAAACAAAAGGCATGTCCTTCTTTGTAAGCTCATTGAGAGGTGCAGCAATGGTGCTGAAATCTTTCACAAAATGCCTATAGAATCCAGCGAGGCTAAGAAAACTCCTCACTTGTGTGACCATTTTGGGCTACGACCAACTCTCAATAGCTCCAATCTTGACTTTATCAACTTCAATTCCCTGTGGAGTAACAACATAGCCAAGAAAAGATACTCGGTCGGTGCAAAAGTTGCACTTCCCAAGGTTACCAAACAAACGTGCATCACGTATAGCAATAAAAATAGCACGTAAATGTTCCAAATGTTCCTCCAAAGATCTGCTATAAATCAGTATATTATCAAAATAGACTACCACAAATCGTCCAATGAAAGCATGTAAAACTTCGTTCATTAATCTCATGAAAGTACTACGCGCATTAGTTAACCCAAAAGGCATGAGTAACCACTCATATAAACCAAACTTAGTTTTAAATGTTGTTTTCCATTCATCTCCCAATTTCATACGAATTTGATGTATCCACTACGCAAATCAACTTTGGAGAATATTGTAGAGCCACTCAATTCATCAAGCATATCATCTAGCCTAGAAATAGGATGATGATAACGAATAGTAATATTATTAATGCCTCTACAATAAACACACATATGCATCGTGCCATCCTTTTGTGGCACTAGTATAATAGGCACAGCACAAGGACTAAGAGATTCGCGTATATAACCTTTGTCGAGCGGCTCCTGTACATGACGCATAATCTCCTTCGTCTCCTTTGGATTGGTACGGTATGGTGCATGGTTGGGTAGTGATGCACCGGGAATTAAGTCAACCTGATGCTCAATCCCTCGAGTAGGTGGTAGTCCCTGTGGCACGTCTTGTGGAAAGACGTCAGCAAACTCCTGCAAAATGTTAGTGACAGTAGGAGGCAAAGAGGAAGGCACGTCCTCGAATAAAAATAATGCCTCTTTGCACACAAAAGCATACCAAACAGATTTGTTGAAATCTAGCTCATCAATATCAGATTTGGTGGCACATATGCACTTTTCAATTTAATTTCAGAAGAAACACTAGACAGTTTATTATTAGGCTTCATTTGTTGCTCAAATTATTTTGCCGCAATCTGATTTTCACTCTTATTTATCTCCTGTTTTGCTTTATTAGCTATATTAATATCATCTTTCAAAATGGAATCAGGAGACATAGGAAGCAAAGTAATATGTTTATCCTTATGAACAAGAGTATACTGATTGTTTCTACCATGGTGTACATATTTTTTATCAAATTGCCATGGTCTACCAAGTAATAAGGAACATGCTTGCATAGGTACCACATCACAATCAACATAATTAGCATATGTATATATACTAAAATGCACACGAACAGTACATGTTACCTCAACCTTGTCGGTGTTGTTCAACCATTGGATGTAGTAAGGATGTGGATGTGGTCTTGTGGTGAGAGATAGCTTCTCCACCATCTCTCAAAAACGCCTATAGAATCCAGCGAGACCAAGAAAACTCCTCACTTGTGTGACCTTTTTGGGCTGTGACCAACTCTCAATAGCTCCAATCTTGGCTTTATCAACTTCAATTCCCCGTCGAGTAACAACATAGCCAAGAAAAGATACTCGGTCGGTGCAAAAGGTGCACTTCCCAAGGTTACCAAAGAAACATGCATCACGTAGATAGCACGCAAATGTTCCAAATGTTCCTCCAAAGATCTACTATAAATCAGTATATCATCAATATAGACTACCACAAATCGTCCAATGAAAGCACGTAAAACTTCCATCATTAATCTCATGGAAGTACTAGGTGCATTAGTTAACCCAAAAGGCATGACTAACCACTCATATAATCCAAACTTAGTTTTAAATGTCGTTTTCCATTCATCTCCCAATTTCATACGAATTTGATGGTATCCACTATGCAAATCAACTTTGGAGAATATTGTAGAACCACTCAATTCATCAAGCATGTCATCTATCCTAGGAATAGGATGACGATAATGAATAGTAATATTATTAATGCCTCTACAATCAACACATATACGTGACGTACCACCCTTTTTGGCACTAGTATAATAGGAACAACACAAGGACTAAGAGATTCGCGTATATAACCTTTGTCGAGCAGCTCCTGTACTTGACACATAATCGCCTTCGTCTCCTCTGGATTGGTACGGTATGGCACACGGTTTGGCAGCGAAGCACCAGGAATTAAGTCAATCTGATGCTCAATCCCTCGAATCGGTGGTAATCCCAGTAGCACATCTTTTGGAAAGACGTCAATGAACTCCTGCAAAATGTTAGTGATAGCAGGAGGCAAAAAGGAAGGTACATCCTCGAAAGAAAATAATGCCTCTTTGCACGCAAAAGCAAAGCAAACAGATTTGCTGAAATCTAGATCATCAATATCAGATTTGGTGGCAAGTAAACATGCACTTTTGAATTTAATTTTAGAAGCAACATTAGATGGTTTATTATTAGGGTTCATTTGTTGCTCAAATTCTTTTGCCACAATCTGATTTTCACTGTTATTTTTCTCCTGTTTTGCTTTATGAGCTCTATTAATATCATCTTTCAAAATGGAATCAGGAGTCATAGGAAGCAAAGTAATATTTTTATCCTCATGAACAAGAGTATACTGATTGTTTCTACCTTGGTGTACAAATTTTTTGTCAAATTGCCATGGTCCGCCAAGCAATAAGGAACATGCTTGCATAGGTACCACATCACAATCAACATAATCAGCATATGTAGAGATACTAAAATGCACACGAACAGTATGTGTTTCCTTAACATTGACGTTGTTGTTGAACCATTGGATGTAGTAAGGATGTGGATGTGGTCTTGTGGTGAGAGATAGCTTCTCCACCATCTCCATGCTAGCCAAGTTGTTGCAACTCCGTCCATTAATGATGACGTGGACAAAAAGTTCGTTCACAACTCCCTTTGTATGGAACAAATTATGCCTCTGATTTTGCTCAGCTTGTGTGACCTGCACACTCAAAACACGTTGAGCAACTAAACATTCATACCTATCAGCATCTGAGCAGCCATGTATTGCATCTCATGATTAGAATCATCTCCACCATGTTCTTCACTTAAGAGCCAAAGTCTCCTCATCATAGTCACTAGCGGACTCATACCCACCATCCTCAGTAGCAATCATCACATGCTTAGATGGGCACTCTCTCACATAATGACCTCTTGTAAGTGCATCTAGTGCCACCGCTAGTTGGTTTTGGAGTATTGACGACAAACGTGGTTGAGGGACTAATGTGTTTGTAACATCCCAAATTTTCAATTTGGAATGTTATACATTAGATCATCATTGCATATCATATTTTATTGCATTTTGGTTTGATCCTAGAAATTTCACGCAACTCAAGGACCCACGGATAGAGTTGGGGATTTCATTATTTTCATATTTGAGTTTTCTCAAATTTTGAAAATAGGATCATTTGATTTTAATTATTCTATCTTTGAATATTTCTATAATGAAAATGAGAGAGAGGAAATAAAATGACTTTCCCAACATAAAGAAATATTGGAGATTTCATAATAAAATCAAATACGATTTTATTTCAGAGTTTTATCGCTATTTTATTTGAATTTAGGAAAAATACGGGTGTTTCAAAATTGCATTTTATGCCCAAATACATGTTCATCATATCCGGCTTATTTTTAGAGGACGGCGAAAATTTATTACGGGATTTTTGGACTCCGTTTAGTATTTCTTTTCTTCCTTTTTCTCCACGTCGTAATTATTTTTTTTTAAGAGGAAACCGACTTCGGGCCGTACCCGAGCGGGACTCTGCCCGGGGGGCTTTATAAGCCGCCACCCCGGCGCCTGCCGCTGCCGCTGCCGAAACCCTAGCGCCGCCGCTACCGCCGCCGCCGACGCTCCCCGCCGTCGCCCCGCCGCCCCGCACCACCGCCGCCCGCCGCCGCCCCGCGCCGCCGCTGCAGGACCACGCCGCCACCTCACCGCCTCACCGGAGACCTCCCTGGACCCGAGGTAGCCGCCGCCGGTTTTTTATAAAACCGATCGGTTTTTTTAAGAACCGTAGATCCGTTTTTTATATCGGTTCATCGGTTTTCCCGGTTTAGTTATTTAATGGACGTTCGTCCATACGTTCGTTTTAACGAACGGTTTTCGTCATTTAGCCATTGACAGTGAGCATTCTTTCGTTAGCCTGTTCGTCCGTTTTTCTTTTTCTCGGATTTTTCGCGATTATTTCCGATCGCGATTTCTGATCCGATTTTCGTTTTAGTATAACTTTTCGCTCGTTTATCAGAATCAGGCGATTCAAGCGCCTAGAGTTTCATCTCGAAACCCTCTTTATGTTTAACCAACTGAAACAAGTTTTTGCTACTGTAAAATTTGACTTAGGTCCAGATTAGTAAACGAAGCTTGTTTCTTTCGCCGTTTGAGTTTCGTTGCTTCGTTTGATTTGATTCTTTTTGCAAACCGGAGTTCTTAAGTTGAACATTCTGGTTAGATATTTTATTTTAGTTTTACCTATGCATTAGATGAGTGATTATTGTATGCTTGTTTGTTTGTGATAGAGTATCCGGAGTGCGCAGCTTGCTACTACGAGTCTCTAGGTTTCACGGATCATCAGCAAGGAAAGTAACACTTTGATCATACTTCTTTACTACCCAGTTTTATTGCATTAGATCAAATCCTCAAACAATTGCATGATTATGATCTGATTAATATGTGGGTTTTGGGAAGTAGATGAGGTAGTACCTATTGTCCTGTTTAGTATCAAACCCTTGGGAGTTACTTCTACGTTTGATTATATTGCTATGCTATGCTAGTAGACGTGGATTGGGTGAGTGTGTATCCATGACAGATGTGAGATTGTTAATTAATGGTTAACTTAAGGTGGCAACTTTAATACACATCTGGGTGGATTGAGGCACTTGGGGAACCCAGTG